>NW_007361111.1:0-1737 GCF_000149035.1 Colletotrichum graminicola M1.001
AGATAATAGTTACTTTAGTTATAAATTACCTTAAGGGCTAAGGAACTATTATAACAGGCCTCTACCTTTAAGGTAGTATTATTACTAAAGAGCTACTATTTTATTACTTACTTACGCTTTATCTATATAGTAATAGGCTAATATATAGTTATTAATATAAAAAAAGAATATAATATAATCCTTCTTCTAATAGTAATTCTTACTAGGCACTTAGTAAAAGCACTATATAGTAAGTCCTTCTTTAAGGTGCTTTTACTATAGTAGTAGTAATTGCTAAAGCCTATATAGCGCTTTTAGTAGCTAGAGGATCTAGCTAGAGATTTAGTAGCCTAGAGGCATCTCTATAAATACTACCTTATTAATAGTAGTATAAATAAACGTATTTACTACGTTATATTAAAGTAATTCTAGATTAAAGTAAGTAGCTATTACTATAAGTATTTTAAATAACATACTTACTAATATAGCTATATAAGTATCTTATAGATCCTTTACTTATTAGTTACTATAGATAATAAGTCTTACTTTAAATTTAGTTAATTAACTATATTTATTAAGCTTATAAGTATATACCTAGTAGTAGCTAAGGATTTAATACTCTTTAGCTACTACTTATAGCACTATTACTTAAGATTTTAATATTTTATACCTATATAGATACGCTTTTTTAGTGTCTTTAAATTACTTTTTATATAGGTAGCTTTTTAACTATCTATAGATTAGCAGAGGGTGTAGTAACTTCTAATACGTACCTATTAGCCTATAAAGTCTAGTAACTTCTTTATTATATACTAGTAATTTACTAGTAATATCTTTATAATTATTATACTTATTAGGCGTTTTATAGTTAATTAAGTAGCCTTAGGCATACTTTAGCTAAAGGTAGTAATTTTTACTTATTAGTTAACTTTATAATATACTAGACTATATTATTACCTATAAGCTGCCTTATATATAGTCTATAATCTTTTACTATAAAGTAAGCCTTATAAGGAAAGCAGCCTTAAATAAAGTCCTTAGTAAAATCTAACTACCTATATATATAGTAAGGTAATACCCTTTTATAACGCCTTTAAATAAGGTTACTACTAGCTAGAGATTACCTAATAAGCTAGCTATAGTTACTTAGGAATTAAACACCTTTTTACACTTAGTAACGTCTTATAAATTAATTACATAAGGATAGGATAAGGCATAGGGGATTACTATCCTTATTATTTTAGAACTATTAGTTCCTAGTAAGTCGCTAGCTTATAGGCTATTAGCTATTAATAAATTATTTAAACTATTATTAGCTCTAATTACCTTAAGTAAGTTACTAGCTTATAGGCTATAGGCTATTAATAAATTAATTAATAGGCTATTAGCTATTAATATAGGTATTTACTTATTAATTATTTTACTATTAGTAAGTATTTAGCTATTAGCTATTAGATTAATTAACTTAGAACTATTAGTTCCTATTTTACTACCCCCTATATTAATATCTATAAAAGCTATAAAAAAGGCGCTTAGTAGTAATAGTAGTAAAGTAAAGAGAAGTATAAATTTCGCCTGCTTATATAGATATTCTAGTGCGTTACCTAATTATAGAGCGCCTAGTAGAGTAATATTAGTGTACTTAATTACTTTATTTATTTCTTTATTAGCTTCTTTATATATTAGGGATTAATTACTAGCTATAATTAGCTTATTAATTTATATTAATACTATAGATTAGCTTTATAGAGCTTATTA
>NW_007361111.1:1837-51514 GCF_000149035.1 Colletotrichum graminicola M1.001
TCTAATCTACATATAAGCAGTAAGCTTTTACTAGTAATTTTATAATAGTTATACGTCTGCTATTAGCATATATACTTAGTAGCTATAGGCTTATAAATATAAAAAGTCTAGCTTTACTATTAGTAAAGGCTTAGCGTGCTTATTAAGTATAAAATATAAGTAAAATAGTTAATATAGGGATTTCTACCCCTAAGCTACTAATAGTATTTAATTATAAAGGTATATAGCTACTATTATAATTTTAGGCTATAAGACTTTAGGTAACTTAGCGTTAATATATATATATTACGCCTTAAGTTTAATAATTATAGTAATTTACTTAGCGCTACTATTTTAAGCCTAGGTATTTACTACTAACAGCTTAATAGAGATCCTATAGTTAAAGAGCGTATCTATAAGTTACTTAAGGCGTAGGATTTCTTAGTTAGCCTTAATAACTTTTAGTATAATTAAATATTTAGTTTTTAGTATTATAAGGAAGCCCCTTATTATTAAATTAATAGTATCTTAGTAGTAGCTATATAAGTAGAAATCCTATATAAGGCCTTTTACCTAATCTAAGATTATTATTACTAAGTAGTATCCTATATAGCCTTATTTAAGATTATAAAAGTCTAGCACTAGGTAATTACCTAGCGCTATATTTATAATAGATTTATAAGGCTAGTAGTAAATCTACTGCCTTATCTTACTAAGACTATATAAATTACAGTCTTATATTATTATAGCGTTAACTTAGGTTAGATATACTCTACACGTAGTATTTATAATCCTTTATAAAGCCTTAGCACCTAAGTAGCTAAGACGCTTATACTATATTATTATATTACTATAAAGCAGTTATTACTATATTAACGTTATATATTTATTTCTTACTTATAAAGTTAGTAGCAAATTATTAGTAGAGTACGTAGTAAAAGCGCCTTTACTTTCTTAGCTATAGCTATATTACCTATAATATTTAAGCACTTATTAGTTAGCTTATTCCTTAATATAGCCTATAAGGCTGTAATCTGTACGCCTTAAGTAATTATTACCTAGGCTTATATCTTACTATATACCTTACTAGTATAACCTTATAAAGGAAATAAGTAATATAGTAAATACGCTATAATATATTACGTTATATATATAGAGCTTTATTAGTAAGCTATTAGCGCCCTTTAAAGTAATCTCTATAGTACTATATCCTTTAATTATAACTTAGGTAGTACTAGCCTAGATATAGTTACTAATTAGGGCTACTACTAATATAACAAACTATAATATATAGTTAAACATATAGTTAGTAGTACCTAAATTAAGTAAGGCTAAATTACCTAGCTTATAGCCTTATAAAGTAGTATAAAAAGCCACCTTTACGTAGTATCTACTATATAGTTAATATAACTTAGCCTTAATTCTTTATACTTATTTAGTAAGGTTAAGATTACTTATAATATACTTATTAATCTATTACTAACGTTATATATTTACCTACTAATTATTAGGCCTTTATAACTTATTTATAAAGTAATAAAGTTATAATAAATAAGGATTAAAGTATATAAAGCACTTTACTTTCTTACTTACACTTTATTAATAGTAATATCTCTTATTAGTTAATTTATTCTCCTTTACTATATCTTTACTATACGTTAGGTTATTATTACTATTACTTCTAGTTAGGTTAAATACGCTACAGCCTACTTAGCTATAATACAGTAAGTTATTAGTAAGAGCTTTAACCCTCTCTAGCGCTATCTTATAGAGAGACTACTAGTTAAGATTATTCTAATTACTTATTATTTTACTTATTACTATATATAAATCTAGCTAGGCGCTAAGTAAACTATTTTATAAAGCAGTAGTAAGGTTATTAAACTAGATTAATAGCTATTAGTAGTTAAGTAAATTAACTTATACTAGTTTACTATAAGCTATATTCTATTTATTAAGCTATGTAGTAAGATCTTTCTTAGTAGTTAAGGCCTTTTACTAGGCTTTTACTAACACTTTACTATATTTATTATAGGCGTACTTTATATGCTCTTCTTTAGTTATTCCTACTACTACACTAAGCTTATTAAGCTATTTAGCTAGTAATTTATTAGACTTATAATATCTTTCTTAAAAATTTATAAATATAGTAGATTTAACTATATTAGCTACGTCTTTAACGTCTTTTTACTAAGTAGTATACTTATGCACTTCCTTATAATAGTAGCTTATCCTACTATTTAAGTATATAAGATTATATAAGTTAAGATTATCTAGCGTTATTATATATTTAGTTTTATATATAAGCCTATTAGGTATAGTTATAATAGCCTTACTTCTTACTATATATAGCTATATAGTTACTTACTAAGATATCCTAGTAATTACTATAGCTATAGTAACCTCTTAGTAAGCAGTAAGCTTATCCTTAGTTAAGGCGTATAGATATTACATTATAAGCAGCTTTATTAGTTTCTTTAGATATATCTTAAGGATTAATTAGTCTGCTACTATAACCTCTAGGTTAATATACTCCTAGAGATTATAACGCTTTGCCTTTACTTAGATAGCGTTAAGCTATATAAACTAATTACTACGTAATTACAGGATAGTTACCTTATTATTATAGTTCTTATTAATTATTATAATAGTATTTAATTAGTAAATAGGCACGTTAGTTATTATAGACGTATATATTAGACTATTAATTATTAAATAGTAGGGATTATAATAGTTAATTAATTCTATTATATGTTATATATCTATAGTAAATTACTATAGAAATAGGGAAAACCCCCTATTTCTTAGTTAGGAAATCCCCGGCCAATCCTAGCGATATTATTAGTGGACTTGCCACTAGAAGTGGGGCCAATTCACCGCCTATTCCCCGACAATTCGCCGTAGGGCAACCGTGCATTCGCCGGCTAATTCACGTGTAATTCCGCCACATTTGACATATGCTTTAGTAGTCAGCAAATCTCGGAGTGCTTCAACCCAAGACCAATCGTTCTAAGGTAAAAGTTCAACTATTTAGTGGAAAGTGTATAGCGAGGGCTTTTAATTAGGTTTATTAAAAATTAGTACTTAGGGACCACTTCGTTCTACTAACAAATGTTGCCAATTTAGAAAACATAAGGCCTATAAATAAGAGGTCTGTTCGCCCTCAAGTGGTTATCCAAATGTGTCACACTACGAACAACGTCTACCTATCACACTACCAACAACATCTACCGCATTTTCTTCCTCGTCACACTTTTCGCTACGTTGCACACTATAGAAGACCTATCACCAGATCCTTACGTTTCAAATTCATACAAGGAAGCCAGAAACCACTTAGAGAGCCTTCAACCAGAGAGCTTTTATCGCTAGGGGTTCAACCTCTACCGTACAACTAATGACAATCAACCTCTCTAGGACCGATATGTTTCAAATCTCAACCATCAAATCAACGACACTTTCTCCTATGAGTCAGAAGCTGATCGCCAAACGTTACAAGGAATCTTTCGCTTGCATATTATTAAGGAGCCGGACTTGGAAGGTGCTTCAATTCTAGAAGTAAGGGATAGGTTTACCTTATGGGTTTCCACCCTTCCTAGCGAGGCCGATCTTCAACGCGATCTTCCCCACGTTGATGATCGTGACCACGTCCTTTTTACCTATCCGTTATATGTGGATGCCGAATGTCTACAGTCACTTCAAGATAAAGAAGACGCAACTTCTATAGGGGCTAACGAGACGCCAACTGTTTTCATCAAAGCTATCAATAGCAGTCTCAAATACCCATCTTCAGAGGATGATGAGTTTGGAGAAGAAAACGACGATGACGGAGACAGCGAGGAGGAAAAGAAATGTATGTATGTGAGCTGCGAGGAAATACTCGTCTACTGGGAAAACTTGTCGCCCGGGTGGAATTGGGAACGACTGTACGGAGCCTGCAGGTGGCCACAGAAGCGGCCGTGGCGGGGAGACATTGTATCCGATATTGTATCCATGTAGGCCTGCGTATGGAATGACTTAATTAGTGTTTCTGCTATTTTGGTTTAGCTACAGTATTCGTTAAAAAAGTGTTGAACAGACAGCGATGTCCATGCCCGCCGTCAAGCTTCTACTCGTCGTCACGATCCCGCTAAGCGCGCCGCACCCGCCCTCCGACGCGTTCACCAGATCTCAGAACTCCGTCTTTGCCTTGCAGCAGACCATAGGTGCAGAGTCCGCCTCGAACATGGACGTGCTGAAGATCACGTCAAGTCGTTCAAGCATCCTGGGCCGACGACGCCGGATCCAGCGGGTATCGCTGCGGCCTCCACTACTTCTACACGTCGTTGATGGGCAATCTTTGGAGCTCGTAACCAGGAGACACAGCCATCTCGCCGGGCTTTTGCTTCGCGCTCATGCTGTCTAGTGCGCGCACCTAGACGACTCAACAGTCAGACGACACGGTGTACAGGCTTGGGCTGAACAGCTATCTCTCCCAGATATTGTAGGTGATGCATAACTGGACGGCGAGGTACTAGGGCCAGAAGGCGTACCACTGGGCCCGAGTGGTTTTAGCCGTGTGTCTCCCTTGACTCTAATTCCGCATATTAGGGCTCCCTTCTTTTGATGATGGCCAATGTTGAGATTAGAACTCTTATTCACATGACTTCGTCCAAGTGAGCTAGGTCTAAAAGGATGCGCAGCAAGTGTAATTTTCACTCCGTAACCAGCTTAGGTACCTGGAACTCCCACCCGGACATTGCTTTTATTTCCTCGAACTCTCCGCTTTCAACTCATCATTTCTGTTGAGGTCATGTCATTTTCGTCACAACTCGATTGCGTAAGCGAAGAAGGATGCCGGTGAGATATCTCGGACTGCCTAATTCAAAGAGAGGCGTAGTCAGGGATGACCGGTTGTTCTATATTTCACTGTCGCAATTGCTTATCTATAGAACTCACGTCACTTGCGGTCGTCTGACCGTTTCACAGCCCCTTGAGCTGGGTCTTCCGCCATGATGAGCCACGCTGGGAGGAATCGCGCGTGACCAGTATTATGCTGACCACCTCTGTGCTCTAATAGTTCATAAGCGCCCCCCCCCCACCCCCCCCCCCCCCGCCCGACATTGCTTCGGTCCGACAGCACTTTTCTATTTCGACTCTTTGACAGAGACACTGAAAGTTCTGGGCATCCCATGACTCGAAATTTCGTCAAAATGGATGGTCTCAAAGGCAAAGGGAGGCGTTTGAGCGACGCTCCCTACTCTCAAGACAGCGAGGATATCCCGACATATCAAACACCCAGTGCTGGCTTCGCCAACCTGCCTTCCGACTCAAAACCCCCTTTGAATTCGCTGGTCAAGTTCTCTCCATCTTTCCAATGTTACCTTGACAAGCAGGAAGGCTTCTACTACCTCGGTCCCGTCTGGTCAGAAGAACGCCTCTTTGCCTTCTCTGCTAGTGCAAGACTCCAAACCACTATGCAACCCCTCCATCTCCACAATGGGCCAAGCGAGAGGGACCCCATCATCGTCAGGATGACACAGAAGAACCCCCGCTCCGTCAACTTTGCAGCGACAATCACCCTCCACGACCCGTCAGACCCACACGCTGTCGCGGAAGAGATTTCCTATGAAAAGCCGCTGAACCCGCGATCCAGCTCTCTGTTTGCCTCATGCCTTGCCTTCCGGGTCAGGGTTGGCAAAGAGGGCAGAGAAGAGGAGTTTCAATGGAGGCGCTCGAGCGGGACAGAGGTCAAGGAGCTCGCGCGGCATTCGATCGGGGGCAAGTTGGTGAGGATGTACGGCCCAAAGGCTGGCGCCGGAGGGAGCAGAAAGGCTCGTGAGTAGGGCTTCTCGAGCGATGGGAATGAAGCCGTTGCGGTCTTGGCACCGACGTCGAATATCGGGACTGCGAACGGCTTGAAGTTCAAGTTTATGGGGACAGCGTTGACGGGGGACTTGGGAGAGAGGTGGGAAAGCGTGGCTGTCATCACGGGGCTCTGGTTGTTCGGGATTTCTCGCGCGCGCGAGAAGGATGATGCGTGATGCGAGTGAAGTATAGGCTGGTTACCCATACTATTCGTCACCCATCCAGAAAGGTTCAAAAGGGCTGGGATGACCACGCATCTGCACTGGCCCTCCCAGAGCAGCAAAACAAGGCATTCCAGGCCCAGCTGGAGGACCAGCGGCAACGCAAGAGGAAAAAGGTCTCACTATCACTTAACCGCACCTTCGCCACTATAGAAGATATCCAGCGGGAGCAAAATACGAAACCCCTTATAGGGTCCTAGCGTCCGCTTTTAGATAGCTTACTTCTTTTTCTTTTTCCTTAAGCTTAGCTAAGGTTATAGTAACTATAGCTCTTAGATTATAGACTTTATTACTTTTATTCTTAAGCATACTACTAAGTTTATTTACTATATTATATATCTAGGTAAGCTTAGAGTTATTCTTCTTAATACGTCCTATAATAATTTTATAGGTATATTAGGTGTAGCTAAATTCTTTATTAGAGGCTTTAGTGTCTTTTATCTTATTATCTAGATTATATACTAAGGTAACTAGAGTTTTCTTTTACTAAAGTTAAATAAAGTAGAAGTTATTTATAGTGTAGATATTTTATTATTATACTATTAAAAGAGTATTAAGGTTAACTTACTTAATAAAAGTAATTAAAGTGTTATAGTTAGTTTCTAAATAGTAAGGTTTTTACTAATAGTAAGCAGAGGTTAATACTTAGTAATAGTAATATAAGTCTTTACTAATTTATTAATTACTTAGTAATTAGTTAGGGGGCTAATAGTTATTATAGTAGCTTATATAGCTTTTGTTAATTAAATTACTAAGGTTAAATACTAAAAAGGTATTTAAAGAATATATTATAAGTTAAATACTAAAGAGCTATAAAAGTCTGTTCTTAAGTGCGTCTAAGTCTATCTTATATATAAGTCTAAGTTATTCCTTAAATAACCTTCCTATCTAATAGTTATAAGTAATTATAGATCCTATATAAGGTAAGCGCTTAGTAAATACTAGTAAGCGCTTACTTTTATAATCTCTAGTAATTACCTTATTATATAATTACTTCCTTATCTTTATGTAACCTATACTATAGCTCTTCTGTTCTAGGGAGTTATCTATTTATCCTTTGTCTTTTGTCTGTATAAATACTACTGCTGCTTATTATCTGCCTATTAGGTAGGGTAATATAGCCTATAACTTATTAGGTTATAACATTAGCGTTACTCTGTATTTAAGGTAAAGGTGCTACGTTTAATAAAGATATTTAAGTATATAATTTATAACCTTTTAGTAATCTAGATTTAGATTATAGTTAAAGTAGGTAAGCTAGCTAGCTGTAAAGGTAACGTCTAGCTAAGTTATTACTACTATATAAAAGATTATTTTTACCTTTTTTTAACATTAGTTAACCTCTTATAATAAGGCTATATATTTACTAGGTAGTAGCTTAGCCTTTACTATAAGTAATAATTTATTATTTTTATATTTATTATTTATTAGTTATAGTTTAGTTATTTTATTATATTATACTACTTATAAGAGCTAGAGATAATAGTTATTTTAGTTATAAATTACCTTAAGGCTAAGAAACTATTACAGGAGGCCTCTGCCTTTAAGGTAGTATTATTACTAAAGGGCTACTATCTTATTACTTACTTACGCTTTATCTATATACTAATAGGCTTATATAAAGTTATTAATATAAAAAAAGAATATAATATAATCCTTCTTCTAATAGTAATTCTTACTAGGTATTTAGTAAAAGCCTAATATAGTAAGCCTTTCTTTAAGGTGCTTTTACTATAGTAAAGGAGATTAGTAGAGCCTATAGAGCGCTTTTAATAACTAGAAGATCTAGCTAGTAATTTAGTAGCCTAGAGGTATCTTTATAAATACTACCTTATTAATAGTAATATAAATAAATATATTTACTATATTATATTAAAGTAGTTCTAGGTTAAAGTAAGTAAATATTACTATTAGTATTTTAAATAATATACCTACTAATATAGCTATATAAGTATCTTATAAATCCTTTACTTATAAGTTACTATAGATAATAAGTCTTACTTTAAATTTAGTTAGTTAACTATATTTATTAAGCTTATAGGTATATACCTAGTAGTAGCTAAGGACTTAATGCTCTTTAGCTACTACTTATAGTACTATTATCTATAACTTTAATATTTTATACTTATATAAGTGTACTTCTTTAGTAGTTTTAAATTACTTTTTATATAGGTAGCTTTTTAACTGTCTATAAATTAGTAAAAGGTATAGTAACTTCTAATATATAGTAATTAGCCTACTAGGTCTATTAACGCCTTTATTACGTGCTAGTAATTTACTAGTAACGTCTTTATAATTATTATATCTATTAGGCGTTTTATACTTAATTAAGTAGCCTTAGGCGCACTTTAGCTTAAGGTAGTAGTCTTTACTTATTAGCTAACTTTATAATATACTAGACTATATTATTATCTATAAGCTACCTTATATATAGTCTATAATCTTTTGTTATTAAGTAAGCCCTATAAGGGAAGTAGCCTTAAATAAATTCCTTAGCGTAATCTAACTACCTATATATATAGTAAGATAATATCCTTTTATAATACCTTTAAATAAGGTTACTACTAGCTAGAGATTACTTAATAGGCTAGCTATAGTTACTTAGGAATTTAACACCTTTTTATACTTAGTAACGTCTTATAAATTAATTATATAGGGATAAGATAAGATATAGAGGATAACTACCTTTATTATTTTAAAACTATTAGTTTCTAATAAGTTATTAGCTTATAGGCTATTAGCTATTAATAAATTAATTAATACGCTATTAGCTATTAATTTAAGTATTTACTTATTAAATATTCTACTATTAGTAATTATTTAGCTATTAGCTATTAGATTAATTAATTTAGAGCTATTAGTTTCTATTTTACTACCCTTTATATTAATATTTATTAAGACTATAAAAAAGACGCTTAGTAGTAATAGTAGTAAATTAAGGAGAAGTATAAACTTTACTTACTTATTTAGATATTCTAGTGTGTTACCTAATTATAAAGCGCTTAGTAAAGTAATATTAGTATACTTAATTACTTTATCTATTTCCTTATTAGCTTTTTTATATAAAAGATATTAATTACTAGCTGCTATTAGCTAGTTAATTTATTATTAAATTACTATAAGGTTAGCTTTATAAAGCTTATTAAGTAATTTATCTAGTAATCTATTAAAGAGTTATTTCTTATTAAATATTATATTATATATAGTAAAGACCTCATTTTATACTAAATACTAGATATAATCAGAATTACTAGATATATATCTAATAAGAAATCTAATCTATATATAGGTAGTAAGCTTTTACTAGTAGTTCTATAATAGTTATATATCTGCTATTAGCATATACACTTAGTAGCTATAGTCTTATAAATATAAAGGATCTAGCTTTACTATTAGTAAAGGTTTAGTGTTCTTATTAAGTATAAAATATAAGTAAAATAATTAATATAGGGACTTCTACCCCTAAGCTACTAATAGCGTTTAATTATAAATATAGGTAGCTATAGTTATAGTTTTAGGCTATAGGACTTTAGGTAATTTTATATTAATATATATATATTATATATTAAGTTTAATAATTATAGTAATTTACTTAGCGCCTCTATTTTAAGCCTAGGTATTTACTACTAATAGCTTAATAGAGATCCTATAATTAAAAATTATATCTAAAAGTTACTTAAGGCATAGGATTTCTTAGTTAGCCTTAATAACTTTTAAGGTAATTAAATATTTAGTTTTTAGTATTATAAGAAAGCCTTTTATTATTAATTTAATAGTATCTAAGTAGTAGCTATATAAGTAGAAATCCTATATAAGTCTTATTACCTAATCTAAGATTATTATTACTAAGTAGTATCTTATATAGCCTAGTTTAAGATTATAAAAGTCTAGCGCTAGATAATTACCTAGCACTATATTTATAATTAATTTATAAGGCTAGTAGTAAATCTACTACCTTATTTTACTAAGACTATATAAATTATAGTCTTTAATTATTATAGTATTAACTTAGGTTAGATATACTTTATATGTAGTATTTATAATCCTTTATAAAGCCTTAGCACCTAGGTAGCTAAGACGCTTATACTATATTATTATATTACTATAAAGTAGCTATTACTATATTAATATTATATATTTATTTCTTACTTATAGGGTTAGTAGTAAATTATTAGTAAGGTATATAGTAAAAGCACTTTTACTTTCTTAGCTATAGCTATATTACTTATAATATTTAAGCACTTATTAGTTACTTTATTCCTTAATATAGCCTATAAGACTATAGTTTATACGCCTTAGGTAATTATTACCTAGACTTATATCTTACTATATACCTTACTAGTATAACCTTATAAAGGAAATAAGTAATATAGTAAATACGCTATAATATATTACGTTATATATATAGAGCTTTATTAGTAAGCTATTAGCGCCTTTTAAAGTAATCTTTATAGTACTATATCCTTTAATTATAACTTAAGTAGTACCTACCTAGATATAGTTACTAATTAGAGCTACTATTAATATAATAAACTATAATATATAGTTAAATATATATTTAGTAGTACTTAAATTAAGTAAGGCTAAACTACCTAGCTTATAGCCTTATAAAGTAGTATAAAAAGCCACCTTTATATAGTATTTACTATATAGTTAATATAACTTAGCCTTAATTCTTTATACTTATTTAGTAAGGTTAAGGTTACTTATAATATACTTATTAATTTATTACTAGCGTTAAGTATTTACTTACTAATTATTAGGCCTTTATAATTTATTTATAAAGTAATAAAGTTATAATAAATAAGGATTAAAGTATATAAGACGCTTTACCTTTTTACTTACACTTTATTAGTAGTAATACCTCTTATTATTAAATTTACTATCTTTTACTATACCTTTAGTATATATTAGGCTATTATTATTATTACCTCTAGTTAGGCTAAATACGCTACAGCCTACTTAGCTATAATATAGTAAGTTATTAGTAAGGGCTTTAACCCTCTCTAGCGCTATCTTATAAAGAGACTACTAGTTAAGATTATTCTAATTACTTATTATTCTACTAGTTACTATATAAGAATCTAGCTAGGCACTAAGCACACTACTTTATAGCGTAGTAATAAGGTTATTAAACTAGATTAATAGCTATTAATAGTTAGGTAAATTAACTTATCTTAATTTACTATAGGCTATATTATATTTATTAAGCTATATAGTAAGATCTTTTTTAGTAGTTAAGGTCTTTTACTAGGCCTTTACTAATACCTTACTATACTTATTATAAGTAAACTTTATATATTCTTCTTAAGTTATTTCTACTACTACGTTAAGCTTATTAAGCTATTTAGCTAGTTATTTAGTAGACTTATAACACCTTCCTTAAAGATTTATAGATATAGTAGATTTAACTATATTAGCTATATTTTTAACGTTCTTTTAGTAAGTAGTATACTTATATACTTCTTTATAATAGTAGCTTATTTAGCTATTTAGGTATATAAGTTTATATAGGTTAAAATTATCTAGCGTTACTATATATTCTAATTTATATATAAGCCTATTAGGTATAGTTATAATAGCCTTACTTCTTGCTATTTATAGCTATATAGTTACTTACTAGGATATCCTAGTAGTTACTATAGCTATAGTAACTTCTTAGTAAGTAGTAAGCTCTTCTTTAGTTAAGATATATAGATACTACGTTACTAGTAGTTTTATTAGTTTCTTTAGATATATATTAAGAATTAATTAGTCTGCTGTTATAACTTCTAGGTTAATATACTTCTAGAGATTATAACGCTTTATCTTTACTTAGATAGCGTTAAGCTATATAAACTAGTTACTATATAATTATAAGATAGTTACCTTATTATTATTATTATTATTATTTATTCTAATAGTATGTAATTAATAGATAGGTATATTAGTTATTATAGATATATATATTAGACTATTAATTATTAAATTATAAAGATTAGAATAGTTAATTAATTAATTCTTAGATATGTTATATAACTATTATCTAATCCTATAGAAACAGAGAAAAACCCCTATTTCTTAGTTAGGAAATCCTAGGCTAATCCTAACGATATTATTAGTAAAGTTATCCCTATAAGTAGGGCTAATTCACTGCCTATTCCCTGACAATCCGCCGTAGGGTAACTATGTATTTGCTGGCTAATTTACGTGTAATTCCGCCACATTTAACAGTAACACTTAAGGTCTAAGTTAATAAATTACTAGATATCCTTTTAGATAAAGTAAAAGTAAAGTTAAATTAACTATAGGAACTAATCTTTATATATAGTTATTAGGCTATAAAGCTTAACGTTAGTTATAAGACTAATAGTTACTTCTAAAGTTATTATAAGTAATAAGGAATAAATAATAAGGAAAAAGAAGTTAGTAAGAAAGGAGTTTTAAAAAATAAGTAACGCTTCTTAATAGTAGAGGTTTTTATTATGCTTATATTAAGTTAAAGCTAGGCTTATTACTTTTATTAATTTAGAAACGTTTCTACTATTTTCCTTCTGTTAAGATATTAAGACTATCTATATTCTTTTATACTTTAAGCTTAGATTAGTTAGGAAACGTTTCCCCCTACTCTCTACTAAAAATATATTTATCTACAGTAGGGACCTAAAACTCTTAGCCTAGTCCCCCACATACGCGTCGCGTCGCGCTTCTATCGTTACACCCCTCCTTCTTCTAACTCCTTAATTAAGATCAAAAAATAGATAATTTATAGCAACTTTCTTCTCTCTTATCAGGAAATTAAAGCAAAAACCATAAACTATTAAAATTACAGCAGATAGTAATTGTAGCAGTTATAGGAGCTGGCTTTTTATACCGCCAGGCTGCTAAGGTCTTTAGCTGCTCTAAGCATGCTATAACTAATACACTTTACTATTTCTATTAAGACTACACCCTTAAGAGTTAGCCCTAAAAAGGGCGTCTAGAGATTCTATTAAGATAAGATAAAAGGTCTATTATTTACTCTATATAGAATAACTACTAGCAGACGTACTATAACCTTATAAAGGTATAGAAGAATAAAGCTAGCCTTAACACTATTAAGAGGGTTTTAAAGCGTACTAACTTTTAAAAATAGCGTGTAATAAAAAGACTATTTATTACAAAAGAAGCAGCTGCTTAGAGGCTTACTTTTACTTATAAGTAGCTTCTAAAAAGTAAAGAGTTAATAATAGTACACCTATTCTAGTTAATATATCTCTTAAGAGGTTTCTTACTAATTCTTAGCCTTATAGACTTAGTTTTCTAATAAATCTTCTTGTTAGAATAACACCTTATCTCCCTTAGCCTAGGTATTTAGATTACCTTATAAACACTAGGATAAGTAATTTATTAACCTTATAAGTTATATAAAGGCTAATATCTTTATAATAGTCTAAAAAATAGTGTAGAAAAAAGGTTAAAGTAAGCTTACCTTTCTTATAAGAGATTTAACTACTTAGAGGCAAGGATATAGTGTAAATAGCTATATCTTATGCCTTTAAGTAGGGTATCTCCCTAATAGAGATAATATGTATTATTTTATATATAATAATACCCCTATTTATAATACTTCTTTAACTATAGAGTAGCTCTTATAGTAGGGGATTTCCTAGCTTAACTAGCCTCTATACTTACTAGATTTAAACCCTATTAAGCACGTTTAGTAGATAATAAAGAATAACCTATAAAACCTATACCTAGAAGCATTTTCTCTTAAAAAGAACTAATTAGATATTAATTAATTTAAGGAGTAATTAGTAGCAGTATAGGAAGCTATCCCTTAGGAGAAGATCTTAGCTCTTATTTAGTTATTACTAAATTGACTACAGGCTGTTATCTAAGCACAGGGTTAGTATACACAATACTAAAGAGCAAACTTCTAGCTTTATTTTTATTATAGTCTTACTATATAAAGTTAAAATTTTATAGTTTTGTTGTAAGTTAAAGATGGGTATGGAAATGCGGGTGGTTGGTGTAAGTGGGGTTGGGCCGAGACTTTTGGGTTCCTACTGTATTAGCTAAGACTATATTGTTATAGTCTACTGTCTGCTAGACCCTACTGTCACGAGCAGGTCAGGACAACCAACTGCGCCACAAAGCAAAACCTTCGGTAATGATGCGCCTGCATCATTATCTCCTGTTCTGCAATATATAGTCACGTAACCGATCGGGTCGTAACACCTACACTGACCACAAGTGTACAGTACTCTTAGGTTAACATAGGGGTGGCATTGTCAGTTGGTGTTTAGACTCATTGACTACCTACCCACTAATTAGTGAACATAAGTTACAACCATAAGCATATGTTAAACTCTATACCAAGTTCACCACGTTCGCTATTGAACACTTTTAATTAGCCCTGCGGCATGTCATGAAGTGATGACCCAACATAAGTGTCATGGCTACGGGACCGCTATGTTGGCCAAAACAATGGGAAGAGTGCGCAACTCGGATTCGATAGTGGAGTTGTGAGCAAGTACCATTGGCCTAGGTACATAAGGACTTCGTGTCGCGCATATATGAGCTAGTAACAAATTGTTCCCGGCATTGTAGGCTTGTCTAATCATTGGAGTGCAAGTACAGTAAAAGCAAGCACTCCAACGTCATCTTCCAAAGGCCAAATAACATTTCTAAAACCCTAATTCTGCAAGGTAGTACCGACGAGTATCGAAATGCATAGCTATATAGCCCATTGCATAAGCATTCCATATTTCAATATAGGGATGGCTATCCTTCAGGATAGCTAATGTCCGAGTGTAAGCAAGCGCACTTTCCGAAATGGCAGACTCTACCACCTGTAAAGGACTGAGGCCTGAGCAGATTGCTTTCTTGTGTATATAGTTTCTCGTCTCTCCGGCCTTTTCCTCTTTATGAAAACTGCATTTTCTGGGTGAGCTTCTCCTCCATGTAAAACATAGTGGTGAGGATACCTACGACAAGATATCATTCGTCAAGTTAATGAACTTGCCCATCTCTGGCGCCGCGGGCATGAAGCGGGATATATCAGGGCACGCCTCTCTGTAGAAGCAGAAGTATGTGTAAACTTCTGGAAGCCCCTCCTTGTCCCGGAAATAGTACGGCCAGCTGAGAGCATCCTTTGTCAGGGCGATGGTCTGGTACTCTCGGCGGAGTTCGATGGCGTTGGAATTGACGAAAGCTAGCGCCGAGAGCACGATCAGATTGGCCACAACCGGATCGTAGTAGTCCGTCATAGACCTCAGTACACTGGCGAAACACTGCAGGATGGCGCAGGGCTGCGGATCCCCACGGAAAAAGCGCGACTGGAAGTTGTCCAGGTCTGTGCCTAGGTCGGCGTTGAGGTCGTCGATAATGAAGCCGAGCCAGGTGAAGAGGCCAATGTGAAGCTGGGTATTGAAGGGGTGGAGGGGGTACATCTCCTGCAAAGGATGTCAGTCTGCAGAGCTCACTCGTTCACCTTGTGGAAATGCCGGCTCCACGTACCGCGGCTACGGCCAGACCGGCCTCGAATCTCATGTTCGAGCCATCATCCGGGTCGATGTGCACGCCGGCCTGACGACCTCTCTCCAGGAGGGCATCTCGGAGTGCTTCTTGGTCCACCTTTGGGGGCCGGGTATAGTTGATGCACTTGAGATATTCCGAAATGAGGTATGAGAGACGTTGCCGAAGGCATCCGACGGTGGGCGTCACTACTGGCGATTTAGCCATGTCATTGAGTTCCACATCAATAGCAAGTGTTGGCTCGCGCCTTGGTGAAGTAGATGGGTGGACAAGGCCGTCTTTCATCTCAATGGAGAATAACAGGCCAAGTGGTCACAAAGATCGTGCTAGGGCTGTGGGGTGAGTCGGAGCGAACTCTGACCAATCGCTCATAACCAAGACCAAGCTGGCAGTGGCTAGAATCCAAATGCCGCAGTCGGGTAGAGAGCGGAGTTTATACATTGCAGCTCCTGACCCTCTCTCGGAGACTTTGTGGAAGGAGCGTATCGGCGAGGTATTCTAGGAACGTCTTGGCTGTGGCGAAAACCACAAAGGTCAACAGGCTCGCGGACACGCTGGACACCCCGCCGGGAGCTTTCAATACCCCCCTACCAACTGTCAACCCGGTCCAGTCGGTCGACGCTAAGATCCGGGATCTCTCAGGAAGTCACGGGTTGACCGACAAAGCGGTGAGGGGCACGAGTCAAGAAGAGGATCCAGAGGAGAGCGTGAGTCGGTATCTACTGGAGAAACATACTGTATGGTAAGTAACAAGGAGTAAATCTTAATGCTTTCCCATGTAATCATGTCTAGGAGGTTTGAGAGCAGGGGTTTTAACTTCCGATGGGTGTACTCGGTGGTATGCTAACGTTACATAATTAGAAAAATTAGAAAAAGAACCCATCGGCCGGGGCCGGAGTTCCTATTCTCGGGGACAGATAAAAATTCCAGATAGTGACAGAACGTTGACCATAAGATCCTTTGGACAGTGGTTATCCCGCAAGGCCTCACTCAACTCTTGTATTAAGTCAAGTCTCGGCCCACCTTCTTACGGCAACAGTTATTATTTCTCGTCACCTACTGTCTTCTCTGTTCGAGGCTTCCAAAACAACAAGTAACAAAATGTCGACCACGACAGACAACGCTGTCCCAAAGACGGACCGTGGCAGATTCAGCTTCCAACATCGGTGGTTTGAAAGGACCCTCGAGCACTGGGAAGAGCGCACTAGCTCTCTCCGTGGTAAAAAGCTGAGAGTCATGGAAGTCGGCTCCTTCGAAGGTGGCTCCGCGACGTGGATCCTTGACAACCTGATGGACCATCCAGAGTCGACCTTCACCACCATCGACACCTTTGGCGGGAGCATGGAATTCCAAAATGACACGTACAAGGAATTCGACGCATATGACATACCCTCGCTGGAGAAGCGCTTCCGGTCCAACGTGGCAAAATGTCAGCACGCCAACAAGCTGAACATCATCAAGCAGTCGAGCCTCGATGCGCTACCCATGCTGAAGCACCAAGGCGCCCGGTTCGACTTCATCTACATCGACGGATCCCACGTCGCCTTTGATGTTTTGCACGACGCCGTTCTCGCCTGGAACATGCTTGAGGTCGGAGGCACTATCGTCTTTGACGACTACACTTTGGACAGGTATAATGAGGAGAGCTATAACCCGGCTGTCGCGGTCGATTCGCTCATCCGGTGCGCGGCCGCCCATGCGCAAGCTGTCCAGGCGGGGTCTCAGATGTGGGTCAAAAAGGTGCCTGAGCAGTTTCCGCCCACTCTCAACCCCAAGAGGGAACTGATTGTCGAGGACAACTGAGCAGTCAGCTGGGGTAGCAGGCGGGGTAGTAGGGAGAAGTGGCCTGTAACAGTTGTGGATAAAACCGAATGGATGAAATGTCATAGCCACAACTCCGAAAATAGCATGCCCTTTATACCCTCCCTACCTCTCTGCACCCTTCGTACTATGGTATCCGGCCGAAGTTTATGACCCCTGTCAGGTATCTCTCTAATGTTCACCCCCCTACTAATTTAGGTATAGCCAACATTATGGCACTTTTTACCAGCCTGCTAGCCTGCCAGCCGGCTGGCTGGCAACTTTCCCTCCTATCTATTATCTATTACACCTATCACTTATTATCACTATAATTAACTACTAGCTAACTAATATCTATATAAAACACCTATTAGATAGTGACTGTATATAGATACGCACCCTCTTTTTTTAACAGCAGACTTAATAGGCAAGAGATTACTAACCAGACCGGATTTTCTATCTACTAAGTTAAGAATGCTCTTTAGGCTTCTAGTGCCTTAACCTAGCCCTAATCCGGCCGGCCAGGCGCCCTTTCCCACAAGCAAGAGCAACAGCTAGTTAAATATGTAACCTCTTCCTATTAAGGCCAGCTTACTAGCTTCCTCTAGCTATCTCTTATCCTCTTTAATAGGGCCTTTAGTAAGTATATAATCTAGAGCACTCTTTGCTAGCTGGGTTATTGCTAGTACGTCACCTAGCAGAAGCCTATTATTTTAGAGGAAACCTATTAGGCCTAGCTTACCTAGGCTTAAGCCTATATTTACTAGACTATTAATAATTAGATAGGTATCCTATAGACAGACAAGATATAGGTTAATAGTAGCACTTATTAGAAGGTCTATATAACAAGGCAGGCAGATAAAAAGCTAGATCTAATGTGCCTTATCTAGCGCCTATAGTAAGGGAAAGGTTAGATATTTTAGGGCTCTTTTTAAGGTATCTATAAGGGCCCTAGATTAGTATAGGATATAAAGAGATAGGGGACTATAAATACTAATTCCTATTAAGAATATATAGTCCTAGTTATTAATAGATTTATCTACTAGTATTAGTAATCCTAGGGCTAGAGGCTTACCCTTATATAGGATAGAGCCTAGTTATATACAGCCTAGACTATAATAGAGGAATTTGCTAGGCAAGGGATAAAGGTTATTAATTTCCCCCTATACTTACTAGACCTTAACCTAATTAAGCTATATTAGAACTAGGTAAAGGACTATATCTAGATCTATTATAGGTATATCTAAGGGCAGATACCTTACTAGACGTTATATAGGTAGGTTAAAGAGGCTTAGGATGCCCTTCTAGATGACTATTGCGCCTAGCAGCTCTATAGTATGCACGACAGATACTAGGCAGTAATTAATGCGAATAGAGGGCATACGAAATAGTGATTTTTAGCTAGATAGAAGTAAGTAGAAAATGTAGTGGTTTCTGTGTGTGTAGGTCGTTACATCACAGGGGTCATTAACTTACCCCTACCACCCTGTATTCTGCATTCCTTGCTTGGATATAATTAAGCCTAGACCCTAACTATAGCCCTAGCCAAGATCTTAAGCTGTCCCTATTCAAGGTGTAAACTTGTTTACTGGTAAAATGCCAGTGCACTTTTGGTCGGCTGCCAGCGAGAGGTTTTGTGTCACGGCAGCTTCACTTATGACTTTGGCTATACGAGATACCGGCATTCCGGAACGGCCTTCTTACATGCTAACACCTCAACACCTTCTGGGTCGCCTTTCTCACCTGCTTGCTTATTTATGCCATGACTCATACCGTACGTATCATTCATTACTCGTGTATTTCACCTATGTATAGGGCAGTCTTTTCCGCATATCTCTATTTATAGTGCTAGGCCTTTTTTACACCTATTCTCATATGCCCTGCGGTGTGATCTAACCCGTGACATTTTTTTCAGCATTATGCACGGATCTTCTCATATAAGTGTGCTGCTTTCCTAAACAAGTTAGACACTGGTTTTATACATAATACTATGTAGAAAAAACTGTAAACTTACATAGTACATGAGCGAATTAGAAATTCGCTGTCATATCAGGATCAAGGTACATTGGCTTTTTGTGGGCTATGGGTACATACTGTGTAGTACTAGAAGGGGCTTGACTGATACCGAAACCTATGTAAACAAGGTATTCGAGCTTTTCGTCAGCCGATCAAATGTTCAAGACCCTTGCGCGGCCTTCCCGAAAGGCAGTTTTCCCAATGACACGACTCTCACTCGATACTACTAGAGGGACGTCTCGAACATGCGATGCCCTGAGGCATCCCATACACACGTATGTAAAACCAACACCACGGACGGTTAGGTACTTAGGTAATCTCATGCGCATGGGCGATGATCCTCGCATCTTTCACTAGAGACCAAACGCCTCATGAATCGGGAGGCCCTTATTTCCCTCTGCCGATAACCACCGAGTCACCTCTTCAATCTCCTTTGCAAACGAGAGCATCCCGCCCCCAGGACCCCACCCGAGTCCAGCCCCCCTGAGATGTAAGAACACGGTGGTGGTGTAGCCCTTGTCGGCCGACCCAGGACTGCGGCTGCTGGCGCCGGCGGAGACGACGAGCCCGACTCGCGGCTTCTGCACCGACTTCAACATGTCCAGGTTTTCAAACTGCGAGAGCCTAGCATCCTCCTCGGAAGCGTGTGCCGCCTGTGCACTCTCGCCAAGTCCAGGAGCCCAATTGAACATGAGGCTGCCGTGAACCAGAGCCAGCAGCGGCCACGGTCTGTCCTTGGCGTTCGGGTCTTCGAGTCCGTCCATGATGGCCCGCCAGGGCGCCGAGGCGTGTTTGGTCTGGAGCCCCTGCTCCCGCTGCATCCTTCGCAGGAACTGGGAGACTGTTTCCCTCGATTCACTGTCGCATCCCGGCATCTCAACCACGTTAGCCACGATTTGCACGGTTGGCCCCGCCACATCGCTAGCTTCCCACCGCAATAACCCGTCATGGCCCTCTCCCCTGCCGTGGAACTTATCAACCGCAGTAACGGACTGGGGCAGAAAAGGATTGTAGTGGTTCCGCGCGGCTTCGACACTCGAGAACACGGCTACCCTTGATTTAACGCCTGGTGTGCCTCCCGTGGTCGTGTAGCCACTTCTGCGAGCACTTGCTACGGCCACTGCGGCCTTGACGACGGTGGAGATGGATGCCGGCGTGGGTCCTGTGGGATCTGCTCGGCAGCTTGTTATAGAGAAACTGTGTTGCAGTTGATGACTCTCCCTATAATGATCGTCCAACGAGACGTGCATCCAGGATGTCGGGCTCGGCCATAACGCCCCGGCGTCGACGTGTCTGGGCAACGAAGAAAGCCTATCAACGTGCCACCTGACGGATGCCGAAGCCCGCGGAGAGCTGCGCAGAGCGCGATGCAGGTCCAGATAGGATTTGTAGTCCTTATGTTCCGGTAGCTGCGCTTGTATGCTCGCGGCAGCTAATCCACTCGAAGTGAGGCCCGGAGAGGCAGCAAGTGCAACGGCTCGGTCGAGGTCGTCATAAAACAACTGCCCCGAGGAGTGATCGGTGATGGAGTGGTTTCCGGACGTCACCATTGCCACGGTTCCGGTCTCCTCTACGTCGAAGAGCATGACTCTATAGAGCGGCCCAGGGAACGTGTTCTGCGACGGTGGCGGGAAGTGATGGGACTTGGCGGTATCACCAAGTGCGATCTCTTCGACGTCTTTCAAGCAGCGTACAGTGCCGCCATCTTGTATGGCCGAGTCAAAGTATTTCGCCGATGGGCGCATGAAGATGTGGAGCGCTTCGTTTGACTTGGAATTGGCGCTGCGCCAGTCCGCATTCCAAATCATGAACGAGCACATGACGGGATGGTTCAGAAGTGCCGCTTCCAACGCATTGCGGAGTTCCTACATGGACGAAACAACCGTTAGCATGCTGTGCTGTACTGTAGGGATGGAACGCCGAGGCACGAAGCAGCGACGACTTACCCTTTTGGTTGTCGCCTTCGTCGAACTAACGGCCATGTTGAAGTTGATGGTATCGTAAAAGCCACACTGCGCCTGCACAGCATTTGAGTCGTACGCGGGGCAAACGTCCTCGACTTCGTCCCACCCGAAACCGTGGGGTGAAATGGCCTCCAAGACTTGATCTCTGATGGGCTCGTAGAGTTGCGGTTCCAAGCCCAAATCCGACATCTCCTCTCTTGAGGGAGGTTTTCGTGTCTCGATTCTAGCCACGGCGGCCGCTATCCTCTCTTGCCGTCCAGCAAGATGCGTGGTGTCCATGTCCGTCGTCATAGAAGCCGGTTCACAGCCCACCGACAGGCTATGCAGAAGTTCCATCTGCTCCACGAAGGTCGCTGCCTGGGCCATGGCTGCCAACGGGAGCGCAACGCCTGTTTGTCTTCTGATCTTGTCACGGACGCGCATCATGGCGATGCTGTCGATGTACTGCCCCAGAGGTGCGTTGACGTCCATTTCAGATGGAGATCCCAGACCGATGGCCGTCGCCCAGATGGCCTTGACTTGCTCCTCGAGCCGTCCGAGTCCCGAGGATGCGCCCATGGTTGCCGAAGAAGCAGCGCGCGTTTCAAGATGGGCTGCCACAAGCTGCTTTAGCTTGAACTTCTGGATTTTACCTGAAGTCGTTCGGGGGAAGTCCTTTTGACCTAGGTCCTTGAGAGGAATGACCACATCCGGGACGTGCATCATAGTCATATTTTGGAACACAGTTTCTCTGATTGCCTTTGCGACGGCGGCGACTGGTTCATCGCATTTGATTACTACGGCGGGAACCTCACCCGCAATGGTGTCCCTGACCCCAACACTAATCCCTCGTCAGCACTTGATCTGGTAAATCGAGATGGAGGCCAAAAGTCAACGGTGTCAATCTTACGTACACTTGTGGATCAAGAGTGCGGAGGGCAGGGTTCTTCATAAGGACAGCCTCGATGGCGGCAGGGGAAATGTTTTCGCCACCGCGGATGATCCTGTTGGGCAATGGTTAGCGAGAGCAAAGATGAACAAAACATTACACGTCGTCAGCGTCGCACATACATGTCCTTGTACCGTCCAACTATGAAGAGGTCTCCCTTCTCGTCCATTCTTCCCATATCTCCGGTCTGGAACCACACTCTTCTTTTCTCCTTCTCGACGTAGAAGGAAGCTTGTTGCTCATCCCCGATATATCCCCATCGGCCTTCGCGGGATATCATGGGGCCATAGCCGTGGATCTCCCCTGTGACATTTCGAGGAACGATACAGCCCGTGGCAGGATCCACAATCTTGATGCCGTGACCCATCGGTGGCTTTCCCACAGGGACCTCTTCCAGATCGGACCATCTCTCGTGAGAACCTAGATCAGGAAAACTCACAATGCCTGTGCTAGTAACCACGCCTTCGGTACAACCGTAGGCGTTTTCAACTGCTTTGGCCCCGATAACTTTCGTCGCCGCGAGTATTTCCTGTCTGGTTAAAATCATGCCTCCAAAGGTGATGCTGAGCAGCGACTCCAGCGGTGGCTGGCCCTTTTCCATGACTGTCACCAAGGCATGGATCAGAGTCGGCACCAACAGCGTGTGCGTGATGCGTTCTCGGCGGAGAGTAGACAGCAGCGCCTCGGGCGTGGAGAAAGCCGGGCCCGGGAAGACTAGGGTTGCGCCACGGCCGTGTGCGGTTTGAATACAGGTCCAGCCGTTACCATGGTTGTTTGGCAAAATGCTGCAAATCCTTGAGCCAGGCTGTGGAAGGAGGTGTGGTGGTGAAAGCAGTAGTCGGCTATTGGTGTAAGTGTTCAAGACAGAGTGACGGCAAAACAAGCCCTTGGGCCTGCTCGTTGAACCGCTTGTGCTATTTCCACATCAGTATCACCCAGACATCAAAAGACCTTGTTGTCCTGGGTAAACATACAAGAGTACGATGCCAGCTTGGGCGTGGTCCTTGCATTCTAGGCCGGCAAGTAGAGTGTCCAGGCACAAATCGCCGCTGCCACCGACATCGAGCGCACTGATCAGATCATCAAGACGAAGCCAGCCTTCTCTTATCTTGGACCCAGAAGCCAAGATTTTGATACTGCGAGGCCCAAGGATGCTCGCGTCCAGCTCGTCGACGTCTCTGGCCACGTCAGCGTCGGCTGCGTAGACGAACCTCGGATAACGGCCGTCTGGGGCAAGGGCAAGAGCCGTCCTCAGCATGTGGGCCGCCTCATCTCGATTCTTCAGTGTCAAAGGGTTCAACGGTGTCAAAGTGCAGCCCATCGCGACAGATGCCCAAGCTGCAAGCACAAAGTCGGCCCCGTTCCGGAGGAAGGTGATGACCGGAGTCCCTGGGCCGAGCTCCTCCAGCAGCCCGGCATCTGCGGCCATGGAACTTTTGGCGAGGACGAGCTTAAGAATGGCTTGGGCGACGGTCTGGAAGGTCCAGCGAAGGTAAGGCGGCGGTTCGTCCGTGACACTGCAGTCTTCTGGACCGGGCAGATCAGTACTGGGAAAACCAAACAGATTGTGCGACTGATGGGTGCACACCAGAGCCAATTCTTTTGGGTGGTTTCTGATGGCTGAACGAAAACCGTCCCAGACGTCAGGCACTCCGGAAAGATCGAGAGGTGGACCTTCGGCCTCACTGAGACACGCTGAGGCTGACATTGAGGCACTCATGTTTGGTTTACTGATGTTCGGAGGGTATGCAAAGTGATTGGAGAGGTGATTCTTGCTGAACGCGCGGTGTATGTGTTCCACGTACGTTGTATAGGGTAGGGCGATGGCTGTACCTAGTTCAAGAGGCACCCATGACACCACTCTGTTAAGGAGTTCCTGGGCTGAGTTTATTTCCGGAAGCAAGGCCACTTACCGCTCTAGTGATACTGATTTAGTCTCGTGCCTGCATGACCGGCGAGCCCGTCCCGCACAGTGAAAAAAAGTCAAAACCACTCGGCATGACTCGGTGAGAAATCTTGGCCAAGTGGGATCACATCTCTCTTCTTCCCTTGGGTATCTACCTAGCAGGGGGGGTGGTTTTCAAGGAGGTGTTCGTCCCTAGTTGCTCATCCGAAGAACGCATTGTTCTCCAGAGCCCCCGGTCTCTGTATGTACTTGGTTTTAATAACCTGCGGACCCTTCCACACATCCGCCCCTTTTCCTTGGTTCCTTTGACATGTTCCGTCCGACTTTGCCTGGATCCGAACATGACTTCATTCACATCTCAATCCGTACACTTTCTTCCTCTGGGACTTATCAGCCGTCTATTCTGCGTGGTCGCTTTTTCTTACTTGGTCATCGCGACCGTAAGATCATGTGTCCGCCTGTGGCACTTACCCGGCCCCTTTCTCTGTTCGCTCTCGTATTGGCCAATGTTTAGAATCCGCTGTTACGGGTCTCGCGCGTTTTCCGAATATGCCAGGCTCACTGCCCAGTACGGCAAGCTTGTTCGCATAGGTCCCAACGACCTGATCACGTCCGACCCGGTCCTCATCAGACGCATGTCGGCGGCCAAGTCGACATACGAACGCAGTAGCTGGTACAAGGCAACGCGCTTGGACCCGTACCATGATATGATGGGCAGCGTGCTCGACAAGTCAGTCCACCACTCCTTGAGGACGAAATTGTCACCGGGCTACTTGGGAAAGGACATTCCGGGGCTGGAAGCTAGCATCGACGCGGGGATCGCCGAACTCGTGGACTTGATTCGCCAAAAGCACACCCAGGTCTCGGGAACTCCAGATTCAAGGCCGGTCGATTTCGGCCGCCTCGCGGACCTCTATGCTATGGATGCGCGGTCAAGGATGTCATTTGGTCGTGCCATCGGGCTACTGCAGAAAGATACAGATATCTTTGGACTGATTAGGACGTCAAACCTAGCGATAGATGTTCTGCAGTTCTTTACGGATATTCCTGCGCTGCAAATGATTTTCACGTCGAATTTCGTTTTGGGCTTGCTTGGTCCTAAGCCGACCGACGTGAGTGGTTTCGGAAAGATCATGGGGTGAGTTACCTCCTTGGAGGTGAAATCCCAACGCCAAACGCTCTGGTGTCTTTTATCATGACCATGTTTGACCGGAATGGACTGCAGACTTGCCCAACAGCACGTTGTAACCCGGTTCGACCCTGACGCAAAAGACGAGCCAGACCTACTTGTAAGCTGCTGAAGATATCAACATGAACAGAGCGATGTGATTTGTTCTGGCTGTTTACACGTTTTACAGGGATCTTTTCTTCGCCGCGGGCTTGATCGACGCTCAGCCCAGTCTGAGATCATGTTTCCAATGGTTGCCGGTTCAGATACAGCAGCGAAAGCCATCAAGTGGACAATGCAATACCTCCTCTGGAGCCCCTCTACCTATGAATCTCTCGAGAAGGAGATCATGGTGGCGATTTCGGATGGAGCCATTTCAGAGCCTATCACTAACGCCGAGGCCCAGAAACTGCCCCTTCTCCAGGTAAGCCCAAGTAATAGGGAGCAACTCTGCAGATGCAACAAAGCCACTGGGCTTTTCCGATAACACGTGTGCTCACAGGCTGTCATTTACGAGGCTCTCCGTGTGCATCCGCCGTTCACTGGTCTGTTGATGAAACAGGTCGGCCCCGAAGGGGACATGTACGAGGGCAAATTCCTTCCTCCAGGGACAAGAGTCGGGCACGACACGTGGTCGGCCACGCACGATAAACAGTTGTTCGGAGAGGACGCCGATACGTTCAGGCCTGAGCGATGGCTCGAAGCAGATGCGGCCATGGCCAAAGAGTGGAAGCAACGGACGGAGCTGGTCTTTGGCACCGGCCGATGGCAGTGCGCGGGCAAAGCAGTGGCCCTCATAGAGCTGAACAAGATCTTTGTCGAGGTGAGTTTATCAGGTTGAGGGCCTGCACTACCGTTTGGATCATCCAAATCTCTAACATCAGTGTCAGCTTATTCGCAATTTTGAGTTTTTGCCGACAACTGCCGCCATGTCTGCTGTGATAAGAGATCGGGGGAGTAGGTTTACCCAAGTCGCAATCTCATAGGATGGGGGGGATCTAGATTGCAGTTTGTTGGAGCAAAGTTTCCCTCCAATCGAGGTACGTCTCCAAGGTGGTCCCTCTCGAGGTCGCTCAGGTACATGATGGTGTCCAAGTATCAACACAATAGAAGGTTTCTAGATAGAAACACGACAGATGCCATGGAGGTTTTTCAGATACTAAACTACCATAGTATCGGGACTGCCACTTGATTCATTTCTACCAAAAGGGTAAAGACCCATCATGCCCCCTACTTATACTTCTCGCTCCAATCGGTACATGACGAAGCGTCATTCACGTCATGTGTTTTTACCTCCTACCACCACTACAACCATCATATCAAGCAATGCCGTAATTTCCTCTAGTGGTTCT
This sequence comes from Colletotrichum graminicola M1.001, assembly GCF_000149035.1. Lineage (NCBI taxonomy): Eukaryota > Fungi > Ascomycota > Sordariomycetes > Glomerellales > Glomerellaceae > Colletotrichum > Colletotrichum graminicola. The sequence goes on from NW_007361111.1 coordinate 28,514, forward strand.
GGTGCGTCCGTACGGAGCTGTATAGTGAGCAATGCGATAACAGTACAGTCCGGCCCCATAAATCTTCGGCCGAGGCCTCCGAGCTCCCTTTCCATCTGACGTACCGGCCCGGGCCCGGGAGATACAGGACTAGTAGTAAGAGCTATCGGTAGCCCCACTTGGTCCTTTCCTCTGGGATGTCGCCCAGGGCCTTGTTGGCAGGTGGACCCAGTAGACGAATGCGGCGCCGCCCACTGGAGCAGGCCCGTGGCCTAGACGGTCAAGGATGTCCGCTTGGCGGAAGATTTGTGATGACAGCACCTACATCTTCTGAGGTATCTTAATATATACTAGTATATAAGAATACAATACATAGAGAATATGAAATATCAAGATGGTGGTTGACTCGGCAGGAATATCAGGGCCGCTCCGACCTCACTGCTAAGCAGTCCTGAGCACAGGTGACGCAAGCGTGGGGGGGCAAGAGCGGCAACGCTGACTAACCTGGGTTTGGTGCACGACAAGGTACCTAGGTTCTACATTGTATGTAGGCAGGTATATAGGTACATACCCATGTGACATTAGTTGCTGAGTTCGCCGAGAGACGAGACCCTGAGATTCATATGAGTGAGTCCCTTGGCTGTCTACCTAAACTACACCGTACCTACTAATAGTAGGTAAGTCGGTAGCCTTGATGCTAATGCCCCGTCACTGGACTACACAACATTGTACAAGCGATCGCACGATTTGCAGTGGTCATGTATCTGTCCCCTGTTCCATGTTGGCTACTGCGCAGAGACTCGAGACGTGCGCCTAGCGCTTCTCCCGCTCTTGTCTCACTAAACGTTGTCGGGTGAGATGGAATGCACACAGCTTCGGTGCGCCTAGCGGTAACATGGGGTTTCCCCCACCATTGATGAAATGCCATGATAAGACCTTCCATGAGTTTCTCTCGATGCCTACGGATGCCTATTCGAGGATCGGTGTGGCGGTTGTCACCGCACGGCGCGCCGATTAGCCTCGGCTGACTTGGATTGCGGAGGCTCCCGCATCAACACACAGCGTCGCCCCCCCCCCCCCCCCCCCCCCCCCACCACCGGCTTGGATGGCAACTGGATCGCTGGGACTGGCTGCAGTACCGCGACTGGGGGAGCTCCTACTACTGTTGCTTCTGACATGGTCGTTATTCATCTATCCATCCATCTATCCCACCTCAACCTCAACCCCAACCTTCCCCCCTTCTGCTCTTCTTCGTCATACACCCGCTTGCTTGCGTTTGCCTAAGCTACATCTGTTCCGTCTTCCATCGTACTGTATCTATCGCGACGCCATCCACAACGATACAACATCCGCCCATCGCCAACCTCCACCACCTACATCCATTGTCATCGTCACCATTCGAGGTGCACGTAAACCAGCGACAACCAGCCCACATCACGCGACACCACCAACTCGACTTCCACATGGCGCGATCCTAAACAAATACCCTCCCCGTCATCCCCTTGGCCTGTGTCACCATCCTCCTGCCGGGCGTCTCCCAGCGCATCCCCGTCACTGCCGCCTGTCCCGACATCCCCGCCCTCCTCGCCAACGTATACACCCCCGCCGCCTCTGCCGCCCCGAACGAGCGCATTGACGCCGTCCCTATCGCTTGCGTCCCTGTCTCCTCCCCTTTTGTCGGCCCTAATGGCCAGCTTCTTATACAGGATGCCGACCATATAGACAAGTCCCTTATTAAGGACGTTAACCCTGGTACCGCCCGTAAGGCTGATCTCTTTAATTACGGCGTTACTGCCTACATTACTAGCATTAAGGGGAGGGGTACCGCTAAGTTTGCACTACGTATAGAGGGTGTTATAAGGATCTATGTTAAAAAGGTCACATAGGAGAGGCTACACTTTAAGGCCAAGGTTAAGTACTTTTATAATTAAGGTAAGTAAGCGGTAATACTATCTCTCTTCTGCCTATACTAACTCTCCCTATTAGTTACTACAGACGTATAGATATAAGAACTATTCTCCTCCTTAAATTATAATTATAAGAACTAGTTACTATCCTCTATATATCTACACGTCTCCCTAGAAGCCTAGATAGCCCTAGCGGCCTATCTCCTGTATTAATCTAAAGGCTTAAGATATTTATTAATAAGAAGGAGCTTAATAACGCTAGTTAACTTACTAACTTTATAGCTAATATTATTAAAGCCTTATATAAGGAGAAGCTTAAGGTCCTAACTGCCCTTAATATTAAGGTTTACCTTATAAAGGTTATTAAGCTGCTAGACTATAAGGTTAGCAGTATTAAGAATAACTTTGAAATTACTATATTTACTAGCGTTCCTATATAGTTTCTTAATAAGATAAATAATAAGACGTCTTGCTACGTTAGATCTAACAGCACTCCTCCTAAGTCTATATTGCCTAACTTTAACAGCGTTATAGCCCCTAACTAGGATAATAAACAGGAGCCTAATAAGCTAGAAGAGCTTAAGAAGAAGTTAAATAAGGTAAGGCTTCTGCCTAATACAGCTAAGATAGCTAATAGGGAACTCTAAAGGCTCAAGAAGACAATACTAGGTAACTAAATATTATAGTTAGTTTCTAGACAGTAGGGTTTCTACTAATAGTAAGTAGAGATTAATACTTAGTAATAGTAATATAGGTCTTTACTAGTCTGTTAATTACTTAGTAATTAGTTAGGTAGTTAATAGTTATTATAATAGCTTATATAGCTCTTATTAATTAAATTACTAAGGTTAGATACTAAAAGCTTAAACTATTTACTATATTCTACTTATAAACTAATTAATAAATAAAAAGAATTAATTAAGTACTTAAATAGTATCTATAATATTATATTAACTATAACTAAGATAATTAAGTATTACTACTGCCTAAAGCCTAATTTACTTATAATAGTGCTATTAAAAAAAGCACTTAAAACTTACTATTCTACCTAAACTATAGATTTTAGCTAACTACCTATAGAGAACTATAAGAAGGCCTATAAGTATTAAAGGCTATAGCTAACTTTAATAAAATAAAAGAACTCTAAAGTAAAGTAGCCCTAGACTTAGAATTTATTAGGATTTAAATAAAGAAATACACTAATATATTAAGAATTAAGTAACTAATCTTTAAAGAGAGGGATAATATATACCTTTTATAATAAAATATTAAAATGAAGTAACTAAGTAATAGACTTAACTATAAAAAACTAAGACCTTTTAAAATCCTTAAAAAGGTTTTAAATATTAACTATAAACTTAACTTACTAGAAAAATTAAAATTTACTTAGTCTTTTATATTACACTACTAAAGCTACTACTATAAGAATTAACTACTAATAACTATATTATTATTAAATTAAATAAGCTAAAATATAAAGTTAAACGTATTCTTAATAAACGCTATGAAAATAAAAAGAATACCTAGTTAAATAGAAAAATTATAAATATAAAAATAACTTATAGGAACTAGTTAAAAACCTTTAATATTCTTAGTAACTTTTATAAGAATACTAAAATTAAAACTTACTAAGTTTAGATCCCCTTATATAATATTCTAATTAACTATACTAAAGACACTACTAGACTACGCCTTATAAATAACTATAGATTTTACTAAAATACCTATAGACTCCTTAGGAAAAATATTTAAGATACTTTAACTTTTCTTAAACAGTATTCTTTTTACTTACTAAAGATAATCTAACTTTACTAAGACCTTATCTATTTTAGCTTATACTGTTTATAGCGCCTTAGTACGCTTTTAAAGAAGCTCTTTAGCTGCTTTCTCCTTATAATCTAACTAATTAGACTTAGTTAGAGAATAATCTACTACTATATATTAGAACTAAGAAAATTAATAATAAAAAAACACTTATACTTATAAATAGTATTTATAGTTATATTAAATAAATAACTATAATAAGTCTACTTATAATATTTTAACTTTCTTATAAGTATTTTATAATAATAACTTACTGAATAATAAAAGAAATAAGGTATAACTTTAAAACTAAACTTTTTTATTTCTAACGTAAGCTTTAGGTAACGCTATATAGAAGAAGCCTTTTAATAATCCTTTTTACTAGACATAGTGTTAGTATAAAATCTAGGATTAAGATTAATAACTTCTTAAATTAAGAGATATAACCTACTTACATAGGTCTTAAGGATAAGACCTTTAGAGAGGAGACCTAATATTATAACCTAATAAGTTATAAGCTATATTACCTTACCTAATAGGTAGATAATAGGTAGTAGTAGTATTTATATAAATAAAAAGATAAGGAATAAATAAATAACTCTCTAGAGTAAAAAAACTATAGTATAGGTTATATAAAGATAAAGAAGTAATTATATAATAAAGTAATTACTAGTAATTATAAAAGTAAGCGCTTACTAGTATTTACTAAGCGCTTACCTTATATAAGATCTATAATTACTTATAACTATTAGATAAGAAGGCTGTTTAGGAAATAACTAGGACTTATATATAAGATAGACTTAGACGCACTTAAGAACAGACTTCTATAGCTCTTTAGTAATTAACTTATAATATATTCTTTAAATATCTTTTAGTATTTAACCTTAGTAATTTAACTAATAAGAGCTATATAAGCTTTTATAATAACTATTAACTACCTAACTAAACACTAGGTAATTAATAGACTAGTAAAGACCTATATTACTATTACTAAGTATTAACCTCTGCTTACTATTAGTAGAAACCTTACTATCTAGAAACTAACTATAATAAAGGTATAAGGAGAAACACCTCTATTAGATTATTTATAAAGTATGTATATTCTCTAAGGGCTATTTCTATTACCTTATTAAATTCTAGCTAGATACCTTTTAGAAGCTATATAGATAGGGATATAGGTATATTTAGCTTCTTCTTAGCTAGATAGTAAGCCTTCTAAGCTAGGTTAATAGTATATATTTAATTAGTGTCTATTTCTTTAGTTATCTTTAAGTTATTTATTATAGGAGAAGTTTAAGTAGTGTCTAGGTTTTAGTAGTTATTTATTAGCTTTAGGCACTAAAGAATTATCTTTAGGGTTACTAAGGGGGTTTTTATATTACTAATTAGGTTGTTTTCTTTATTAAGTTTTATAACGTTTTTCTTAAAAGTTACTATCTTTTTATTTAGGGTTTTAATAATAGTTTTAGATTAAGTAGGCTTAGCTAGTAGGAGATCTTTATTTTAGTATAATTACTAGAGGTGTTTCTATAAAGTAGTTTATAGTAGTTTATCTAATTACTTTCTTATAATAGTAAAAGCTTAGGAGCTATAACTTTAATTAAAGCTAGCTATAATTATATAAATATACCTAGTTATTATCAATATTAGCACGTTATTAGAGAATTTTACTTTTATAAAGTTTACTTTAGCCTCTTAAGGCAGGCTAATCTATTTATTAAAGATTTCCTTAGTAATATACTTAGAGATTAGATCTTTACTAAAGTTAGAAATATAAGTAAGTAGTGCTACTTAATTTAAATAACCTCCTCACTAGCTGTTATCTAGAATAGTAAGTAGTACTATAAATATTAATAAACTACTATTCTAAGGCCTATATTTTTAAGATCTTTATACTAAGAGGACTAGCTTAGTGCTTTTATTTATTATATACTAATTATAGTCTTTAATATAGTTACTTATAGTAAGGTAATAGTACTAATAATATAATTAATAAGTAAGTATTTTAGATAAGTAAGTGTCCTATATAATAGTACCCCTAATATATTTTATAAAAGATATTGATAATAAAATAATTAGATTAATTAGAACTACTTAGAATCCTTCTCTCTAGATATTTCTTTAAAAAACTAATACGTTTACATATTATAACTAGTGTTTCTATAGACACTATATTACCTTTAGCCTGTCTAAGTCCTTAGTTAATAACTACGACTCTAATATATCTCCTCCTTAATCTAAGCTATAGCCTCTTTTTATAACTAAAGGTCCTCTACTTTAGCTATAGTAAGACTTTTTTCTTATTATAAATAGGTTTTTTTAGCTCTCTAGTGCTAGCTAAGTAGGTTATTTTCCTTTTAAAAGATCTAGACCTTAGACCTTAATAAGGTAATCTAGTATATAAACCTATATATACCTTTTAATAAATACTTTATAGCTTTAAGAATTAAGATTAAGAGCTACTTTAATAGTAAAAAATTCTTTTTTTAATAAGATTAGACTAATAAATTACTTCTATTAGGTTACTTAGTGTTTAAGAAGTCTATAAAAGGGGTGTTATTAGGAGGGATCCTAGAGGTGTCTAAGTATATAGCTTTATATTAAGCTTAAAAAGTACACTTTTTATACTTAAAGAGATAAGTCTAGTGCCTTTAAAACCTCTCTAGATATTTTTTTTTATAATTACTTTTATAAAAGCTGTATAGAATATAAAAAAGAAATTCTTTTTTATAATATAAGTATTACTTTTATATATTTTCTTCTTAATTTCTTAACTATATACTATTTTTAAAGGCCTAAAATATTTAATATCTAAAGGCTAAAGTAAGTAAATAAAGTAGTATATAAAAAGTAATAATATTATTTTTTTTATTAAGTAGTTTAAAATCTATAAAGTAAAGACTTTTATACTTATTAATTATAAGAAGGTAATATTAACTTTTTATATATAGTTTTATATACTATTTAAAGTGTTATAAGTAATTTAATCCTTTTTTATTTATTATTTATCTATTTTTAAATATTATAATAACCTAATTATATAAAAGACTAAATTCTATATACTAAGTAAAGAGGTAGTATTAGTTTATAATAATAATATATAGTAAAATGCTATAGCCTAATAAACTAATAGCTTAAATAACTATAACTTATTTATAATTACTAGGCTGTATTATTTTTATATTTAAAAGCCTTTTAGTACTTATAATAACTATTTTAGTATATAAGTAGATAATATAATTAGCCTTATAGATAATAAATTCTCTACCTATAAGAAGAAAAAGCTTAAAAAGGCGACTTTTACTATAAAGCCTAAGTAACTATTAACTATTAATAATTCTATTACCTTTAATAGCAGTATACTTTCTCTTAGCTATAATATTAAAAAGAAATTCTACTAAAAGGATTAAGGCATAAAGCTTTAGTCTATTAATATAAATTTACCTACTACTAAGTAACATCTTATTTAGTAAAAGGTCTATAAGGTATATATTATATTAATTTACTAACCTAAGGCTTACTTTAACTATTTAGTTACTATATAACACTAAGAACCTATAGAGAAGGAGATTAAGGCTCTAAATTACTAAATTAAATAGTAAATAAGCCACCTTAACTACAGCCTGCTTTTTTTACTAATTAACCTTATAACTATAAAGCTTTTTATTCTTATTAATAGCTTATTTATAAATAACTATAACTTTACCTTATAACTTAGCTTTATTATTATACTTACTAATAAAGGTAATATTATATAACCTACTACTAATAATAAGAAATTTATACTTACTAGTAATATTATTTACTTTAGCTTAATAAAGTATAAAAAAGTTATATATAGCGTACTAGTCTTTAAGGTCTATAGTATAGTTACTAGCGCTAATGTTACCTATATAATTAGTACTACACTTATAAAAATTACTAACTACCTTACGTTACTATAAATCCTAATAATCCTCTATACTAATTTATACTCCCTCTATAAGTGCCTTATAAAGCTTAGCACTACTAAGGAGAAGTAACTTATAATTAATATTATAGCGCTTTACTAGTTATATAAGTAACGTAAGATCTATAAGATCTAATAGATATAAGAGGAGGATAAACTAGTAAATAGATTTATAAAGTTATTACTAAATAAAGCACTAAAGTAGTTATTTAATAATAGATAATTAAAGATATAGATAAATAAATAGGTTCTATATATATAATAGGTTATATATTTAAAAACTATTAAATACTTTTTAGCCTTTTGTTTTAATTACGTTTTTAGGCTTTTTATAAATAGCTAGAAAACAGGGATATTTATAGCACTTTAGAAGGTTACTAGTGTTATAATATTAACTATTACCTAGATATTAGCGGTAGGATTAACACTAAAATTAGCTAGAATAACTATAGCTAATTTACTATAGATCTACTAGATCTATAGGGTTATTACGTAGCTAATTTGCTACGTAATCCTATAATAGTTTTCCTTTTTTACGTATAATCTAGAACTATTATTTACCCCTATTATTTGTTATTACCTATTAATACGTATAGTTAACTGTATTACTAACCTAGTAAAACTAATATATTACTTTATAAGTAAATTCTTTCTAAGTAAAATAACGTTCTACTTAAGGTCTAAGTAAGAAGTATTATAGTTAGTAGTACCTCTTATATAATAAGTAGTATAGTAAGTATAACCTTAATTAGGTAGGTCCTTATTAATACTTAGATTACTTGTTAAATTATCTAAGATCTCTAAGTCCCCTAATTTATAGAGATTTCTAGTTTAGTTTTTTATATTTTATAAGTGTCTTATTCTTATCTTACTATTTTACTTATTATCTTTAAACTAAGGTAGCCCTTAATAAAATACTACTTATATCTAGATTCTATTAGCTATATAAATTATAAATCTTTTACCTACTTATTTTATATTTATATTACTTTTATAATATTAATACTACTAAGTTAGTGTATAGTTTATACTTTATACCTTATTTTAGAAATCTTTATTCTAAAAAGAAAGACTATTAACAGTATATAGTAGCGTAATTAAGGACTCTAGTTATAATAGTAATATATAAACTAATATACTAACACCTTATAACGTAAAGTAACTTAGGTACCTAGTCTAATTATATTAAGTTTCTAAGACCTAATTAGGCTTTTAATACTAATTAAATTCTAATAACTTAATTAGGTAAAGTAGATAGCTCCTTATTACTTAAGTTATTATATATTAGCTAGCTTAACTAGAGAGTAAGGCACTAGTTTAAAGACTTTTTAAGAAAAAAAGAAGAATTAAAGGAGGAAGCATAATTGTTCTCTGTCTAATGCGGCTAATTAGAAGGTTCTTATACTTCCTAACGCTAATTAGACTCTTCCCTTTTTCTATAACCACTAAACAAATGAAATCCCCATCCCCGCTCCAATAGGCTGGTTACCTATACTATTCGTCACCCATCTAGAAAGGTTTAAAAGGGCTGGGATGACCACGCATCTACACTGGCCCTCCTAGAGCAGCAAAACAAGGCATTCCAGGCCCAGCTGGAGGACCAGCGGCAACGCAAGAGGAAAAAGGTCTCACTATCACTTAACCGCACCTTCGCCACTATAGAAGATATCCAGCGGGAGCAAAATACGAATGCCGGTGATATAGATGATCCGGATAAATCCAGTGCATCCAAAGTATCCAGCGAGGCCGAAAGTTGCATAATTATGGGTGCGCGGAAAGCCTGTGGAATAATAAGTGGTGATGGTGATGGTGATGGTCAAGAAAATTTCGCCAAGATCAGGCGTGGGGATTCTCAAGCATCGCTGTTGCTATCACATAGACGAAGACACAGACTCAAAGATGAGTCTCTAGAGTCTCCTGTATGTGGGAACGTTTGAAGAAATTCTCTATTCCACCGTACCGTCAAGGCGTAGCGTGGCCCAAATGCTACCATTTTGTAGCAACATGATGAACGTCAGTGAGATGACCACAGCCATAGTCTCTGACCTACAAAAGGTCCAGACGATTCGTTCGGCATTGTTTCGACTGTACAATATCCCCTAGCTCAGTTTTTGGCTGGATATATGGCTTGATCGCGGCACGAGCTTTAGTCCTCTGCTCGAAAGCATATGCCATGCTTATCAAATTCTCCTCGCTGAACGCTGCACCAGCAAAACCAATACCAAAAGGCAAGTTCGGTGCCAAAACATCGAGATTGCCGAGGTCATCCTTCACAATCGGCGTGTCGTCCGGATGCCTTCCGAAAGGAACAGTTATGACCGGCGTGCCTAGAAGCGCCGCGGGACCCAATACGTATTTCGTCGGAAGCACCAGAGCGTCGAGCGAATGGTTCTTCAAAGCTCCCTCGTACCCCAGAGGACCCGCAAGATACTGTCTCTCGGTGTAAAGCTCCCAAAAGAGGGGATCGGTGTTGCGAATCCCTCTTACAAGCTCTCTATCCCAGAGTTCAGTATTATGTTCCGGATAGCCTTCGCGTGGGTCGCCTTGCGTCCAATTTCGAAGCTCGGCGACCGTGGTGATGTTGTGAGGGTTGTAGGTAAGCTTCGCAAAGTATTCCTCGAGGTTTACGAGGAAGTCTGCACCCATGACCTGGCCAGATAGGCTGAGTAGACGTGTAACATGGTCACCCACGGGAAGCCGTATGTCGTCGATAATCTCAGCTCCGGCAGATCTCAGAGTGTCTACCGCAGAGTCGAAGATGGAGATGGAGTAGTTGGTATTCGGCCAAGGTGCGTCTTTAAACAGATGCCTCGGGATACCAATTCGTTTCCCCTGGAGACCTGAGTCAACACAAGCTGCGGCGTAGTTTGGCGTCTCCGTGAACGGTATAGCTGAAGTGTAGTTGTCTCGGGGATCCGGCCCTGTGATAGCTGCTAGTAAATGCGCGGCATCTTTCACCGTACGAGCCATTGGACCGACTACATCCTGGTGCTCGGTAATCGGTATGACGAGGTGCCGTGAGACGAGACCGAGAGTGGGTTTGATTCCCACGAGATTGGAGACATCGCAGGGCATAGTAATCGACCCCAGTGTCTCCGTGCCAAGTGAAGCCCACGCGAGACCGATTGAAGATGCGATTCCACTTCCTGAGGAGGACCCCGACGGGTCTTGGTTTGGATAGAACGCCCCGATCGGCTGGTCCCCTCGAGCAGACCATCCAGAGCTGGAGTTGGTACCCCGAAAAGTCGCCCATTGGTCCATGGTGGTCTTACCAAGAATAACGGCACCGGCTCTGCGGAGCCTGTCCGCCGCATTACTGTCTTGGCCAACTTTGGCTCCAACGAGCACGAAAGAGCCAGCAGTGTTATTCATCTTGTCGTTGGTCGCAATGTTGTCCTTCAGGAGCACTGGGATGCCGTGGAGATGGCCAAGAGGCTCACCTTGCGTTCGCGCTTGGTCTAGAGAAGCAGCGATGGAGACTGCGTCAGGGTTGATCTCAGCGATGGCGTGCAGGTCATTGTTTACCTCGTTAATACGAGCGACGTAGGCATTCACCAAGTCAACGCTAGTGAAGAGACCGCTATTAAGCCCTTGGCGTAGATCATCTAGAGTTGCGTCTAGAAGGGGCGGGAAATTGGCAGTTGAAGGCCGTCGGCAGAATGAAGCTGCATAGACCGAGCATAAAAGGCGTGAAACGGCCTTAGCAAACCAAGATGACACCATGTTTTTGGTGTAATTCAAGTACAATTGATGTGAGATTTGGTCTCACGAAGCACTAATGGACCACAAAGTCAGAGAATTCTTCGTGGCGCGGATGTAGCCGTGATGTCCATGGACGTGTTATTCTGGGCGAACACCAACCTTAATAGGTTCGGAGGATTGCAACCCCGGTCAGTAATCTCGTGTCATCCAGCCTGGGGATTCGTGCGGTTAATGAGGCATTTGTCTCACTTGCATATGAATATATTGTATGGTTGACTCATCTGGCTAGAGTGGCGAATCGTTGAATCTTGGTAAGCTATTCTGTACTTTGGATCAAAGTACATCCCTGAGCCGGCGAGCGGCACTCGGTATGTATGTTTTGAGGAAACTCGGTACTTAATGGAGCTGTTCTCGGACTGGCCCTAGATTCGCGGCAACGGTTCCAGCGCTCTGACTGGCAGCAACCTGTTGAAGCGCGTAATTAGCAGCAATATCCTTGTGTTGATTAATTGCTCTGTTGTGTGTCTCAGCCTATTGTGGCATGCTGCTATTGCCGATTGGCCCTTCTAAAGGGGCAAATATATAGAACATTGTTTCCTCTTTATTTAGGTAGGGAAATCCATCCCGGAAATAACTAGCACATTTGTGGCCATTTTCCCCACTTCGACAACAAGAGCCTTTTAAGAATAATGTACTGCTACTTTGACAGTGTTCCTGGCCCTAGAGATGTCCTCTGGAGAGATTGCTATATTTCTAAACTGACAGATGACTTGGACGGCCACTATCACTAATAGCCCTGGGCAACCAGGTGCCCAGGCAAAGAATTGTAATAACGGCCTGTATAAGGGGCGTTCGGGTCGCCCAGCTCATCGTACAGTTCGGTCCCGACAGCAATATGCCAGACCTTGACGTGCTCGCGACCGACCTCGTGTGGGTTCTCGTGCTCGGGGAAGCCACGCACAAGCTCCACGCAGGGGGAGAGCAGGGCGAGCTCGTCGACCATGACGAAGAACTCGTACCTGGCGCCCCGGGGCACGTATACCATCTGTGCCGGGTCGGCCTGGCTGGGCTTGAAGGGGAGCATGTTCTCCGACTCGACCCAGCTCTGAAAGCGGCGCTGAAGATTGGCGATGGAAATGTTGTCTAGCGAAGGGTCGTCGGCGAAGATGAAGTCCATGTTATTGAGGATCTCTGGGGCGAGGGAGTGGGTGATTTTGTTGCGGAGGTTGGAGAGGACGAGGGCCTTGAACTGGTCCCATTTCGGGGTCGAGGAGGGGTTGTAAGTTGTGCGGTAAATCACAGAGCCGCATTTCGAGTAGCCGCAGTCGCGGATGTTGGTTTCGGGGGTGGGTTCCTGGAACTCCTCGTCTTCTTCGGACATGTCGGAGCCCCGGTCGGAGGGTGGCGGGGAGGACATGGTGTCGTGGTGATGGTGGTGAGATGCGAGGGGTAATATTGCCGGTGATGGGAGTCGTCGGTGAATGGCGATGTTGCTGGTTCGGAAGCAGTGGTTGGAGATGCGAGGGATGCGGTTGATGAATCCGAGCGAGCGCATGCTGTGCTAGGCTTTAAAGGATGGATACATGAAGAGTATTTAACTACGGAGTATTAATTATCTATCTATCAAACTGGCGTGCTTGGCCGGCGGTTACCCGATGCCTAGGCTACCCGGGTACCTATGCACTTGGATGATATGGTACAGTGACATGTCATAAGTCTGGGCTCACCACACATGTGCCACACCGGATAAGTAAGCCCAGACTTCTATCATATGACTGTAGGTAGTTCTTGTGAGGTCACCACGCCGACTAGTCAGGGGTAAGCGCTTAGGTGTTAGCCGGGATGAGCCGGGGTGGCTGCAGGTACTTAGTAGGTATTCGTACACGTCCACGGGGATTATAAACTGTTGGTAAATCACAGTAGAGGGATATCCCAATTATCACGTAGTAGATCGTGATCAGGAATATGGTGTTGTTGCTTGTTCTTTTCTGCGTGTATCTAGATTTATAGCACTTATATAAGTATATCCCCTGTAGTGTGGGAAGGTAGATACTGCCAGGGGAGGCAGTATGTCACGTAAATATCATGTAACCTACCTCCCTAGAGTATTCCTACTATATACTAACACTAGTAACTTTCTATTATAGTAAAAGTTACTAGTGCCTAAGCTATCTAGATTAGCTTTAAAAAGCCTAAAAACGTAATAAAAAGTAAAACTTTAAAAGTATTATACTTCTTATAGTTACATACAATATGTTCTTATATCCTCTATTTTCTACTAGTAGTGTAGACTTATACTACCTTATTTAGGGGTATTTCTTCTTAGCTATAGCTATTAAAGGCGTATTCCTATATTAGGTAGATTTACTAGCTATATTATTACCTTTAGTTATATAAATTTATTCTTTAATATATACCTCTTATAATCTATTATGCCTATATAACCTAGCCTTTGATATATATTTTTACTTTATTACTTATTACTGATTCTTTAAGTGCTTAATTTAGTAAGGACTTTATAAATTTATTAGTTAGGTTATTAGTGCTAGTAATCTATTAAACTTTATATAACTTATATCTCTTATAAGACTATCTTAATAATATAATATTAATTATTAGATATTTCTTTTTAGTAGTTCCTAGCTTAACTAAGTATTTATAAAGAGAATATAAATCTATATATATAATAGTTAGGATTAATAAGATATTAAGCTTATATATAATTATTATAATAGTTATAAATAAGGCGTAAGCTATATTAACGCCTATAACTATCTTATATACTTTAGATATAAAAACGCTTTATATAACTTATTTAGACTTTATAAATAAGAAATAAAAGACGTTACTATAGAAAGAAAATTTAGCTTACTTATTATTAACTTTTTTATTAGTAAGGAGGATAATAAATCCTAACTATAAAGTTATATAATAATTATTAGTAGATAATTTATTTAAAAATATAAATAGCTTAGCTAATATTAGATCTAAAGGAATAAATTATAAACTATAGTTAAGTAAGTTTATTTACTATTATAGTTAATAGTTAAGGTCTTTAATTACCTTATTATCTAGCTTCTTATACTAGGCTGTAATAAAAAGGTTATAATATACTTTAGGTTAGTAAACCAAGGTAATATATACTCTTTATACTTACTACTAAATAAAATCCTAGTAAGCTATAGGTAATTTAGTGTTAATTAATTAGAGCTTTATTTTTTACCTTTTTTAGTAAAACGTAAGAGATATATATTACAAGCAGGTTAAAGTAACTAACTCTAGTATAAAGTAAAAGCTTTAGTAATAATACACCTATATTATTATCCCCTATTCTACACTATATAGTTATATTAGCTAGCACCTAACTAGTTAGATTATAACACTATATCTCCCCTCTAAAAGGTATGTCCCTATGCCTAGTGACTAACCAGGCATATCACAGGTATAAGCAGGGAAACTCTAGTAGGGGTATAGAGGACTAATCCTACACATGCTGCTTACAGTCAGAACGCTAAGGACTCTAGAGAGGATCCTATCTAGCTAGCAGCACTAGGATTTAAACCTATACCCTCTACATAAGGTAGGTGTATTATTATGTTATAAGCAGGTTAAAGTAACTAACTCTAGCATAAAGCAAAAGCTTTAGTAATAATACACCTATATTATTATCCTTTATTCTACACTATATAGTTATATTAGCTAGCACCTAACTAGTTAGATTATAATAATATATCTATAGTAAATATAACTATAATAATTCTACTATTAAAAGTAAGTAGTTAATTAATTATAAGGAATAACTTATCTTTTATAGTAAATTTTACTTTAGTTAGTTCCTTATTCTCTTAGTTAGAAAAAGAAGGATTAGTTAGGCTAATTATATTATCTATTTATATCCTAATAAAGGTAAAGTTTAGATTATTATTAAATACTAACAGGAGGTAAGGATTATAAGTAGTAAATACTATCTAAAGACTTTCCTTATAATAGTAATTATAAGTTACTTACTAGTAAGTACCTACCTTAGTAATCCTATATAGAGGCTTAATAACTTTTATAATAATATTATTAAGATACTTATAGTAGATCTAGGCTAGTAATTTAGTATAAATAGTATAATTTAAGTAAAAAGTAAATTAAATATAGGTATATATAATATTATTATTATAAATAATTAAGTTAGGTATAAAAGTAGTAAGTAAATATACTATAAACGTAAAGTTAGGTTACTAGTATTACTAATACTAAAAGCTACTCCCTCTTTTCTTTCTCTTTCCTCCTTATCCCTTTTATACGTCTATACGCCTTTACTTTACCCCTTATACGCCCTAACTCCTATATACTTTATAGTACTTAGCTTTACGTACGTGTTACTCCCTAGGGCATATAACTAGTAGCCTGCTTAGCTAGCCTACCTAACTGCTCCTAATAAAGCGCTTCTTTTTTTTAGGTTTTTATTTTAGAACCCCCTATAGCCTATATAAGTAGCTACGTTATTATTTTTACTTATTTACTATAGCTTTTTTGAAATTACTACTTCTTCTTTTTATAGTTATACTAATAAGTAAAAGTAGGTTACTTCTTTTTTTTTATACTTATACTAGTATTTTTTCTTTTATATTAAGTTTCTTATAGCCTATATAATAACTTTTTATAGCCTTTTAACTTTTTTTTTCCTTTTTTTTTATATTAATTTAATCTATATAGTGCTTTTTCTTTTTTTATTACTACGTTACTACTGCTTTTTACTAAAGCGCTAACTACTATTTTTTTTAAAAAAAGTATATCTTATACTTTTACCTACTTATTTTTTCTATAAGTGCTATACTTATTTAGTGTATTTTATACTTATTATAGCTCTTATACTAACGCTTTATAAATTCTTACTTATTTTCTTTACTATATTACTTTCTTACTTATATTTATAACTATAGGTTTACCTCTTTAGCTTAGTTACTACTTAATTACTAACTATTTTTTAGATAGCTAGAATTAATAAAGTAAAATATAATAAGTACACTAGTTATATTATTCTTAACGTAATCTCTTTAAATATATAGCTTAAAGCTAACTTCTTTACTTTATAAAGAAAAAGTAAGGGTATATCTTATAAGCGCTATAAGTATAGTAAGGTTTATACTACCCTCTATACGCCCTATATTTACTATCTTTATACCCTTAAGTCTACTAAATATTACTATAATTAAGGTAGTAAGTGTATTATTACCTTAGCTAGTTTACTACTTATATTTACTTTTAGGTTAAAGTATATATTATACTTACTATACTAATAGTAGTTATACCTACTTAGGTTTTATATATTATTCTTTAGTATATTCTTTTTACTACTTACCTCTTACTTATATACTACTAGATCCCCCCTTACTTACTTCTGTTATACTAGGCGCTTAACTAAGCTATAGCTACTTAGTATATAGCTAATACTACTACTAATAACGCCCTTAAGGTATATACTTATTTATTACTTTTTTACCTCTTTATTACTAATTATTTTTAGCTTTAGAAGGCCTTTAAGCTTATAGATAGTAATATAGGTTATATACTACACTAAGTTAACGCTACTACTACTACTTTACCTCTTATTCCTATTATACTTACTACTCCTCTAGTGCCTGTTACGCCTGTCCTACCTATTATACCTAGCGCCCTTATTATATTTACTAGCGCTATTACTACTACTATAGCTACCTTACTTTTTACTCTTACTTAAGTAAAGCGTATTACTTTTACTATTAAGTTAATTAGCGCCTTTATTAGTACTATAGGCTCTCTTTAGTTACTATTTTTATACTACCTCCCTACTAATTTATACTTAGTACTATACTAGCCTTTATAATAAGGTTAAGGAGCGCTATACTGCTTTTACTACTACTACACTACAGGAGAATAAGGAGATAGTTAAGGATAAAAAGGCTACTAATAAGGATAGCGTAGGCCTAAGTAACTAGTAAGCTACTTTTATAAAACTCTTTTACTTAGTTATTATATTATTAGCTATATATATACGCTATATATATATTAGTTCTGCTTTTTTCTAGTCTTAAATACCTTAGCCTATAGGCCTTAGTTACTTAGTCTTTAGGCCCTTAACGTTACTATTTTACTACTTCTTTACTCCTTATATTTCTTAATAAGGGATTTTATCTTAATATACTACTATAGCTTTTATATATCTTCTTTACTACTATACTACTTTTACTAAATTAGCTATTATTTATTTTACCTAAGTCCTTAGTAGTTAAGTATTAATTTAACTTTATATAGTATATTTATATTAATTTTACTTAGTAGTAGCTACTTTAGCTTTTTACTCTCCTTACTTTTAAACGTCTCTAGTAGTAATATTAAGAATATATTATAGATATAGTAGTATTAAAGGAGGTTAAGCTAGTACGCTAGACTATAAGTACTAACTATACTAAGTATATAGAAAAGGCCTAGCTACTTATCTATAAGTTTCTATAATAGACTATTAAAATTATAAAGAAGTATTAATAATTATAGGTCTTGTATTACATAGAAGCTAAATCTTAGAGAACTATTCTCCTGCGATTTATAAGGCTATTACTAGCTAAATACGCCCTACTCCTTAAAACACTATACTAACCTTAAGATAGTTAGGCAGCTGTTACTACCTAGTCTTAGGTAGCGCCGTTTAGTTAAGCGGTTATTATCCTATAATAATTACGCCCCCTCCTAAGCTACTTATCCTTATGTAGCGTTTTAAGTTAAGTAAGTAGGGTTTTTAAATCCTTTTTATAGCGTTTCTTAGGCTAATATAGGCCTAGTCCCTAGGGAATTCCTAGCCCTAGTCTATATACACTTAAACCCTAGTTACTTACTAGGGTCTAAGTTTTTTTTTCCTACTTTTTCTTCTAATTTAGTTTATTTATATTATTACTACTAAGTATTTTTATATTTTTTACTTTTATAACTATCTTAATTTAATAATCTTTTACTTATAATACCTTAGTTAGCTATTATTTTTTATATTTTAATTTTATTTTAGGTTACTTTAGTATTTTACTTTACTTTATTTTACTTTATAATAATAGGTTACTAATTTAACCTTTATTAGGTAATATAGAACTCTTAGTGCTATTAGGATTACGCTATATAATAAATAGTTAAAGCCTTAGCTTAATACTATTATTATACTATATACTACACTAAAGGTTAATTTTTTACTACCCCTATAAGTTTATTCTTTAGGTAGCCTTTTAAGAAGGTTTTAAGTTTATTAATACTTTATTTCTAAAATAGTTTATTATTAAATAGTAAAAAGAATAATTATAATAATAACTAAAATAATAATAGTTTAGGCTTTAATAAAGAACTTTTTAATTATAACGTTATGCCTTTACCTCTTTTACCTCTTAGTAATAAAGCTAATAAGAGTCTTATATATTCCCCTAATTATAATAATCCTCCTAGCCTTAATCCTAAGCGTAATAAGGATAGCCCTAAGAATAGTCCTTAAGACCTTAGTAATAAGCCTTAAGAACCTATATAAATCCCTAATCTGCTTTCTAAGTGCCTTTATACTACTAACTAGCCTTATATATATTACTTCTATACTATAGTAAAGACCTATAAAGAGGGTAGAACCCTTACTAACTCCTTTTTAATTATAAAGTATATCTTTACTTTAGATAGTTCTTTTTATTATATTTAGTATAACTAGTATAGCACTAGTTACACTTCTATAAGTATTAACTAGTAATTAATTAACTAATTACTAATATTTTCTTATAGTGTTCTCTTACTATTCTAGGTAATTACTAAGATATACTATTCCTTTTTAACTCCTTATTTATAATAGTCTATTATAAGGAAACTAAAGATATTTAAGAGGAATTATTTAAACTTATATTAGAGATTATTAATATTTTTACTATACTTAATACTGTTTATTACTATAATTTTATAAACTTTACGTCTAAGTATCTTAAACCTATATAACTTATTTACGCTTCTTTATAGATATTTTACTAACTTTTTTATATAAAATAACTTCTAATCTTATAATACCTTAGTTAGTACCTATTACTTTATTTAGTTATAGTGTATTACCTAGATCCTAAGTAACCTTATCTAGATACTAGTCTGTTATATAGTATACTACTTATTTTCTTCTTTATTTTACCTACTAACTTTAGTAGGACTAGCGCTAGAATCTATATCTTCTTTCTAGTAACTAGGGCTATATATCTTAGTAGTTATTTAAGTATAAGGTTTATAATAATTTAGTTTACTTAGTTTATTAGAACGCTATTAAGTTAGTAACTTAGCGCCCTTTTATATACTTCTTAATAGACCTTTATAACTATATTAATATAATAACTTATAGCTACTAGCTTACTTCTACTTATTTCTAGCCTAATAATTAGGCTTAAGTTTAGTTTATATTATATATTAAAATTAGTAAATTCTTAATACTGTTTTACTTAGTTTTTACTTATACTATACCTTTATTAATTATTCTTAGAATAGCTTTATAGTAGTCTATGTCCTTTAGCTAAGTTAGCCTATACTTTTTAGTACTTAATTACTTTAGTTTTATATTATTATTTTACTTTTTTAGCTTCCTTTATTATACTTTTCTATAGTTATTTAAGGCCTTTTTAGTGTTTACTAAGTCTTTTTTACTAACTTATAAATTATACTTAGAAGGCTAGCCTATTTATCTAATTAAGAAGTACTTACTATTTTTAGTATTTTTTAAATTAATAATATAATTAAGTTCTTATTATTTATTATCTCTTTTTAGGTTTAGTATTAGTAAAGGTTTATTATCTCTCTTATTACTAACCTAAGGTTCTAGAAGGCTAATATAAAATACGTTATATATCCTTATATACTTTTCTAGTAGTATAAGCCTATATACTTACTAGCCTACCTTCTATAGTATATAAAATAGCCTTATAAATCTTAAGGCTAGCTTTTATTCTATAGCCTTAAACCTAAGGTTTCTTACTAATAATATTACTAGTTATCCTTAGTTAAAACTTATAAGTTAGTAGTAGTTATTATAGCTTTTTACCTACCTTTTTACTACTTATTACTACTAAGTTATTAAGTTAGCTTATAACTAAGCTAGTTTCTCTAAGTAATCTCTTATGCCTTAGACCTCCCCCTTCTAGACTTAGTCCCTAAAGTCTATATATACCTCTAGGTTATACCTAAGTAGCACTTAGAATAAGGATATTTTAGTTATTATGTTTTTTATATTATTTACTATAAATTTTACTAAATTAAGTAAGGATAGCTAGTAGCCTTCTTAGCTTACTATAAAGTATCTAAAGTAGTATTTTACTACTTTATTTACTACTTTTATTTAACTATTAGTTTATAAGTAAAAAGCTATTAAAAGCCTTTAGTTTATTTTTAAATAGTAATATAGTAAAGACTAAAATTTACTTATAAACACTAAACCTCTATTAGTTATAATCCCTTTAGGAGCCCTAAACTTAAGCTTTACTTTTTAGTAGATAATTTCTACTAATTCTATTATAGTAATATATATACTTACTATAGTATATAGGTAGAACTTAGTAAATTAGTTTACTATTACTAAGATTATATCTACCTTACGCCTTATATACTATATAAAAAGAAGTCTTATAATAAAATCTATAGAGATTTCCTTAAATAGTTATAAAGGTATTAGTAAGGATTATAACTTACTATAGGGTTTATATAGCTAAGTTTTTATTCTTAAGTATATACTATATCTCTTAATATAGTTACTAACCTTCTTAGTAAGGCCTAGCTACTAGAACTTCTATTT
Source organism: Colletotrichum graminicola M1.001 (assembly GCF_000149035.1). Classification (NCBI taxonomy): domain Eukaryota; kingdom Fungi; phylum Ascomycota; class Sordariomycetes; order Glomerellales; family Glomerellaceae; genus Colletotrichum; species Colletotrichum graminicola. The sequence continues at coordinate 49,665 of NW_007361111.1, forward strand.
AATTAGGTCTAAGGTTCTATCCCTTCTAAAGTGTCCTACTAGTAGATTATTATAGTATAAAGAAATTATCTCTTAGTAAACGCTAGCTTCTTAAGAAACTACTACCTTATTCTTATAATAGACTAAGTCCTAGTGTTTAATTAACTAGTTCTTATTTATAGTCTGCTTTTTTAGCTACTTTTAGACCTATTTTATTTTAGTGTTAGTTACTTATAGCTACTATATTATCTTTAATAGCTTATTAAATAGAGTTTTATTATAGACCTATTCCTCTACTATAGCTAGTTTAGCTTATCTATATGTAGTAACTTAAATATAGGTTACCCCCTAGACTTTTATTTAGGAAAAAGTATCTCTTTATAAAAGAATTTTAAATTAAATAGTACTAATAAGGTCTATATTTAGTTACCTCTCTAAATAATAGTCTAGTTATTTTAATAGCCTATTAGTAAGGTTATTTTTCCCTTATTAATAGTTAATAGTAAAGTTAAAAGGTACTAAGTATATATACTACCTTACTTACTTACTATTTAACTTAGGTTATAATATAAACTATTTTAAGTTCTAATAATTAGTTAGGACTTCTACTAGTATTATTAACTTATTTATATAATGTTACTAGGTTTTAAATAACTTTATAATTACTAGTATCTCTTAATCTAGTGTACTATAGTTTAGTTCTACTCCCTAGAGTTTTTAAAACTAAAAAGCTACTAGATACTAAAGGCCTTTATTACTAAGCTATAATAAGATCTTTATAGCTATATATTATAATATATCTATCTTAATTTAGGTTAGCCTCTTAAGGTTATAATAATAAAGTAATAAGGCTAATTAAAAAGTAAAATATAGACTTTTAAATACTATATATTTATTTTTTCTAAAGGCTAAATTCCTTATTTTTTTCTTATTTTTACTCTTTTTTAGTAGATCTATAAGGGGCTTAGCTATTTAAAAGTAACCTTTAATAAACCTTTTATAAAAGTTATAAAATCCTAAGAACACCTAGATATCTTAGAACGTCTAGGGTTCTAGCTAGGTAGTAATTACCTCTACTTATTAAGGGTTTATTAAGACCCTCTTATTTAATAAGTAAAACCCTAAGAACTTTAGTTTTAATTTATAAAATTTATATTTCTTAAGGTTAGTATATAGCCCTACTATCTATAGGCGTTTAAGTACTTATAGTAGGTATTCTATATAGGACTCCTTATTTTTAGAGAAGATTAAGATATTATCTAGAAAATAAATATAAATATTATCTACTAGCCCCTTTAAGGTAAGATTTATATAACTTTAGAACGTTATAAGGGCGTTTATTAGGCTAAAAGGTAGGACTAAGTATTTATATAGCCTATATTAGGTTTAAAAGGCTGTTTTCTATTTATTTTCTTTTATAATTTAAATCTAATAGTAAACGTCCTTAATATTAATCTTTAAGAAATACCTAGACCTTATAATATAGTTAAGGATCTCTTAAATTAAAAGTAAAGGATAATAATTCTTAACTATAACCTTATTAAGACCTTAGTAATTAATATATAGTTATAAGGATTTATCTTTTTTTAAAATAAATAAAACTAGCGCCCTTACTAGGCTTTATAACAGCTAGATTTTACCTAACCTTATATTCTTATTAATATAGTCCTAGAGGGTTTATAGCTCTCTTAGTAATAAGGGGTAAATTAGCCCTTAAGGAGGTATAGTTCCTTTTATAAGGTTAATTTTATAATTAATATCCTAGTGCTATAGTAGTATTTACGTATTTAAAGGCTTTAGTATATCTTTTATTAATAATAATTCTAGTAAGATATCTATAGGTTTTTTTAGGTCTTCTAGCTCCTCTTTAT
>NW_007361111.1:51614-55042 GCF_000149035.1 Colletotrichum graminicola M1.001
CTTAGCACCGTTTGTCCCAAATCGACGAAAAGTTGCATGCCCAATACACCAGAGAATGCTGCCCAAGATACACCAACCCTTCCTTCAGTCGGGTTGTGGGGTGAAGAGACCTTGGGTGCGTTACGATGGCAAATACCCTCGAACGTACCCTCAAGGAGAGTCGAATCCAATGATAGGATACGCCGTTGCAACCTCCGGGGGCAGCAATATTCCAGAAGGCGTGTGTAACGGTAGCCTCATAACGATGACAGTTAGCAGCCCTCCGGGCAGAAGCGTCATGCCGAGAGGTTTATACCTTGTCGTAAGTCGGTTACAGGGACCTCATACCCTATAGGTTAGTATTTTTATTCTGCTTATAGATTCTAAAAGTAAAGCTATTTACTTAGCTTACTTTAGTAAGTGTTTCTTAATAAATTTATAAGATATTAAGTTACACTTTACACTAAAGTTAAGGTTAGTAAATATTTCTACTATATATCTTCTACTTTTTACTTATATTTTAGTATAGAAATAAAGTGTTATCCCTACTTTAGAGAGAAGTAAAGACATAAGGTCTACTTTACCTCTCTACTTTTTCCCTTTTTCCTCCTTACTATAAGTAAAACTATAGCTACCTAGGCTTTAGTCTTACTATTAGTAAAAAGGTTCCTTAGTTTCCTTAGTTTTAAGTAGTTTAAGGAGATATACCTCTTCTAGTTATAGTTATAATAAGTAATATCTTACTTATCTTAATTAAACTTAAATTACTTTAAAGTTAAACTAGTGTCTATTAAATCTATATTATATTAGCGTTTTAGTGCTATTTTCCCCTTATTTCTCTTACTAAAAGTACTAAATTTATCTTTATAAAGCGTTTCTTAAACTTATTAGGCTGTTATAGCAGTAATACTACGTTAGTTAGATATATAACTATATTTCTTATTATAAAAATTTAAAGGTAAAAAGGAAAGAAATCTACCTTAGGGGGCTAGTAGTCCTACTAGCTATTATATAGCTATCTATTCTATTTATAAGTTACCTAATAGTTTCTATAACTAGGGGTTCTTATCCCCTACCCTTTAGTAGGTCCTTTAGTGCTATAGGGCTTACTAGCCACTAGGGTATAGGTGTACTAACTACTAAGGCTTAAGGCCTTAGCTACTAAGGCGTAGTGTATAAACTACTATAGCTATAGCGCACTTACTACTAAGGCGTAGTATATACTAGCTACTAAACTACACTATAACCTTATTCCTATCTATATATCCTTTATATAACCCCTCTAGCTATAATATTACCTCCCCCTTTAGGAGCTATATTATTTATAATATATATTTAGGCTTAAGTTCCTAAAGTATATAGGATTAGATAAGGTTTTAGTAGCTATAAGTTAATTTTTTTAATTTCTTATATAAATTCTTTTTTTAGGAAATATTCTTTTAGACTAAAACCTAGTAGAATAAGGTAAGGGCCTAAAAAGTGTTAGTAGGTCTATAGAAAGGAGAGGCTAATTAGTATAGTAAGCTAGCACTATACTAATTAGTAAATATATATAGTTACTTAAATACTACCTAGGCTTCTAATAGACCTTTTAATTAACGCCTTTTTAGGTTTTTTAAGGCGTTATTATAAGGCTATACTAGTAATTTAGTGTTTATAGCTATATCCTTAAGCTATAGGTATAAGTTTTAAGGTAGGCTATTAGTATTAAGGTGTTTTTTATAAAACTTTTTTAACGCTATTAGTAAATAGTAAAAGCTTTTAGTGTTATACTAAGTAAAGTCTTTATTATAGCTAACTTAATTTATATAGTATTATAATCTTTTATAGTTTATCTTAGACTATAATAAGTATACTACTTTATATTTTAGTTCTTTATCTCTAGCTATAGTTAGTAGTAAGAGGTCCTAGTGCTAGCCTAGAAGTAGGTCTACTAGGGCCTTTTAGAGCTTACTAAGATAAAATACTAAGTAGGTGTTAATACCCTTAGGGAGCTAAACCTGCTAGGTACTGCTTAAGCCTATACTAATTATAGGCTAAGGACCTAACTAAGGGTTCTAAAGCTTATTAAGGTTATCTCTCTTTTAGTAAGAAGTATTAATAAAGACGTTATCTCTTACCTAAATATTATCTAGCCTTTAATATTTATTTATATATTATTATTAGCGTTCTTAAGTAATTTTTATATTCCTTTAGGTAATCTCTTAGCACTTATAGATATATTTAGCTATCTTTTAGGCCTTAGTTTAGTTAATCTTTTCTTAAGTACTATTAAACTTTACTATTTTATAGTCTTAGTTAAAACTAAGTTATAGCGTATAGCTAAATTTAATTTTAAATAGTAATAGGCTAGTGCTTTTACTAAGGAGCGTAATATAAGTAAAATCTACTATAGGAAGTATTTTACTTTAGTTATCTTAGTAATAATTTACTAATAGGCGTAGTTATTAGATAATATACTAGTTAAGGATCTCTATTTAACTATCTATTTATAGGTAGTTAGTAGTAAAAAGTTAAATCTTAATACTATAAATTTTTATTAGCTTATTTTAAAATTTAAAAATAAATTAGGGGCTATAGTTAGAGGTAATTATCTCTAGAAAACTAAAGAAAAGTAGTAAGTATTTATAAAAAAGGTAGGATATATCCCTTACTATAGTAGTCTTATAATAAGGCGTTAATACTACTTATTTCCCTAAGTAGTTTACTATAACCTATATATTATAATATTTCTTTTTATCTTTTAGGTAGGCTATAAAATCTATAGTAATATATTACTATAAGTAGTATAAAATAAGTAACAGCCTTAGTTCTCTTAAGGGCTTATTATATAGATTATATATATAGTAATATATATAGTAGTTATATATATATTACTTAATATTTATAGTTATCTCTAGCTAGTAATATTATTCCTTAATAACCTTACCTATTTTATTCTTTTTAAGGTGTATAAGTAACTTTTAGTTATAAGCTTTTTAGATTATATAAGTATATAGGTTATATTTAGAGGGTACTACTAGGTACCTATTTATAGTTAATAGGCTATTATTAGTTAGTTTCTAGCGTTCTTACTTTTATTAGGCTAGATCTTAAGAAGCTAATAAGGAGGGCGTAGTAGGCTCTTAATTTAGTTATAGGATTTATTCTACTAGTAAGTACTCTTAGAGGTTATCCTTAAGTGTTAAAGCACCTACTATAATTACTTTAGGGGTAGTTCCCTTAGTTATAGTAGTAGTTTTTAGTAGCTACTATAACTAAATAGTAATTTCTAGTATAAGTAGTAAAAGTAGTAAAAGGACTTATATATAGCTAGCCTTTTTTAAGGCTTTTTATATAGTAAGATCTTATTTCTTCTTAAATAAGGCGTCTACTAAGACGTTTTCCTTTTTAGGTTAGTAGCTAATCTAAAAATTAAAGTCTACTATTAGTCCTAACTATCTAGCTTA
>NW_007361112.1:0-54727 GCF_000149035.1 Colletotrichum graminicola M1.001
TTCTTTTAAAGACTTTTTCTAATACTAAAAGTATATTAAAAGAATTTTTACCTAACTTTATAAAGCTAGGCTATAAGTAGATATTAAAAAGTACAAATTTAAAGTAACTACTACTAAGTACTTTAGGTTTATTATTTTTACTAATAGTATTTATCTTAACTTTAAGAAAATTACTATAATTAAGAATTAGTAAGCCTTAATAACTATTAAAGGATTTTAATTTTTCTTAAGGCTTTATAATTTTTACTATTAGTTTATTACTAAGTATAAATATATAGCTTACTTTTTAACCTAACTTTTTACTAAGGACTACTTATTTTTATAGACTAATAACTATAAAAAGGCTTTTACTTTTTTAAAAAGGTCTTTTACTACTCCCTTAGTACTTTATTATCTTAAGCCTAAACTCTTAACTTATATTAAAACTAATACTTTAGACTTTATATATACTAGTATAATACTTTAATAGTAAAAGAATAGTATTTAATACTTAGTTACTTTTTACTTTAAAACTATAAGTAGTATATAAATAGTCTATACTATTTATAATAAAGAACTTTTTATTATTATTTTTATACTATAAAAATAATAAACTAAGCTTACTAGCTACTAATACTATTTTAAAGTTATTACTAATTATTAACTATAATTATACTTTATAATAAAATACTTATTAAAAAGCTACTAAGCTAAATAGTTAAAACTAATAGTAAACTTTAATTTTTAAATTAGTTATTAATTTAAAAAATAAAATATTTTAATAAATACTTTATTTAAAAACAAATCTTACTTTATAAAAGGCCTTAAAAAAAGCTAGCTATATATAAGTCCTCTTACTACTTTTCCTACTTATACTAAGAATTACTATTTAGTTATAATAACTACTAAAGACTACTACTTTAACTAAAAGAACTACTCTTAAAGTAATTATAATAAGTGCCTTAACGCCTAAGGATAACCTCTAAAGGTACTTACTAGTAGAATAAATCTTATAACTAAATTAAGAGGCTATTACGCCCTTTTTATTAGCTTCTTAAGATCTAGCTTAATAAAAGTAAAAGTATTAAAAACTAACTAATAATAGCCTATTAACTATAAATAGACGCCTAGTAGTACGTTTTAAAAATAACTTATATACTTATATAATTTAAGAAGCTTATAACTAAAAGTTACTTATATACCTTAAAAAAATAAAATAAGTAAGATTATTAAAAAAAATATTACTAGCTAAAAATAACTATAAATATTAAGTAATATATATATAGCTACTATATATATTACTATATATATAGTTTATATAATAAGCCCTTAAGAGAACTAAGGCTATTACTTACTTAATACTACTTAGAGTAATATATTACTATAGACTTTATAGCCTACTTAAAATATAAAAAAAAATATAATAATATATAAGTTATAGTAAACTACTTAAGAAAGTAAGTAGTATTAACACCTTATTATAAGACTACTATAGTAAGGAATATATTATACTTATTTTATAAATACTTACTACTTTCTTTAGTTTTCTAAAAATAATTACTTCTAACTATAGCCCTTAATTAATTTTTTTATTTTAAAAAAAGCTAATAAAAATTTATAGTTTTAAGATTTAGCTTTTTACTATAAACTACTTATAAATAAATAGTTAAATAAAGATTTTTAAGTAGTATATTATTTAGTAATTATACTTATTAGTAAATTACTACTAAAATAACTAAAGTAAAATACTTCTCTTAGTAGATTTTACTTATATTATACTTTTTAGTAAAAGTATTAGCCTATTACTATTTAAAGTTAGATTTAGCTATATACTATAACTTAGTTTTAACTAAGACTATAAAATAGTAAAGTTTAATAGTACTTTAGAAATAATTAACTAAACTAAAGTCTAAAAAATAACTAACTATATTTATAAGTACTAAAAGATTACCTAAAGAAATATAAAAGTTAATTAAAAACGCTAATAATAATATATAAATAAATATTAAAGGCTAAATAATATTTAAGTAAAAGATAATATCTTTATTAATATCTTTTATTAAAAAGAATAACCTTAATAAGCTTTAGAACCTTTAGTTAGGTCTCTAGCTTATAATTAATATAGGCTTAAGTAGTACTTAGTAGGTTTAGATTCTTAAGGGTATTAATACCTACTTAGTATTTTATCTTAGTAAGCTTTAAAAAGCCTTAGTAGACTTACTTTTAGGCTAGTACTAAGACCTCTTACTACTAACTACTACTAAAAATAAAAAACTAAACTATAAAGTAATATACTTATTATAGTCTAAAATTAACTATAAGAGACTATAATACTATATAAATTAAGTTAGTTATAATAAAGACCTTACTTAGTATAACACTAAAAGCTTTTACTATTTACTAATAATACTAAAGAAGTTTTATAAAAAATACCTTAATACTAATAGCCTACTTTAAAGTTTATACTTATAGCTTAAGAATATAGCTAGAAATACTAATTTACTAGTATAGCTTTATAATAACGCCCTAAAGGACTTAAAAAAGTATTAATTAAAAAGTCTATTAATATATAAGTAGTATCTAAGTAACTATATATATTTACTATAAGTATAGTACTAGTATATTATACTAATTAGTTTTACTTCTTTATAGACTTACTAATACTTTTTATACCTTTATTTTACTTTACTAAGTTTTAGTTTAAAAAAATATTTTTTAATAGAAAAATTTATATAAAGAAATATAAAAAAATTAACTTATAGCTATTAAACCCTTATTTAATTTTATACGCTTTAAGAACTTAAGCCTAAATATATATTATAAATAATATATTCTTTTTTAAAAAAAGGTAATATTATAACTAAAGAGGTTATATAAAGAATATATAAATAAAAATATAGTTATAATATAGTTTAGTAGCTAGTATACTTTATACCTTAGTAGTAAGTATATTATAGCTATAGTAGTTTATACCTTACGCCTTAGTAGCTAAGGCCTTAAGCCTTAGTAGTTAGTATACTCCTACCCTAGTAGCTAGTAAGCCTTATAGTACTAAAGGATTTACTAAAGGGCAGAAGAACTAGAACCCTTAGTTATAAGAACTATTAGGTAATTTATAAATAGAATAAATAGCTATATAATAGCTAGTAGGACTACTAGCCCCCTAGTATAAATTCTTTTCCTTTTTACTTTTAAATTCTTATAATAGGAAATATAGTTACATACTAAACTAATATAGTATTCCTACTATAATAACATTATAACTAATAAATTTCTTAACTATAGCCTTTTTCTTATAGAAGTACTAGACTTTAATTATAAGGGTATAGTAAGTTATTATTAATTAACTAGAAAACAGCTAATTAAAGAGTTTTTTAGTAATTAAAATTAGGAGTTACTAGATACTTAGATAAGTGTCACTTATTTGTCCCTAAAGTCTATAAATTAAAGCTTTGGTAATGTTCGCCACTAGCATAACTGTGATCGACAGACCTACGAGGGGGTTAGTTAACTTTATCTTTGTGTTTCTGTTAACCGGTCGAAGCAATGCAACGTGGTTCAGCAACGTCACATAGATGCTTATGTGCGTGTGTAGGTCGTCTATACCGAATAGTTACCCCTATTGTTTTACCGATGGCGCTGGCTCCTGAGATCCCATGCCTTGCCCATCTAAGTCACCAAGAACCTCCTCGTCTTCTTGGCTCAGTATCGGTCGATGAGAATTGCAGCTTGTAGCCTGGTGTCCGAGGATCAGACCATTGCCGAGCCGCCCGGTAAACGGGAGTCGCAGCTTTTGCCAGTCACAAGAGGGATTTGGTTGCGTCTTCTGGGGTAGGAAGAAGCCTGCATCACAAGCGGGTGCTAGGCCCTCGGTGTAACCGGATCTGCAAGCCTAATTCCTGACTGCTCTCCAGGACTCTAAACCAACCTCCCATCAGGCCGCATCATGCAGCTTGCCTATCGGTACGTATATAGGAGAAGCAGTTAACAGAAGAGGGATGTCACCAAGCCCCTCTGTAGCATCCAGTGGCGTAGCTTGTGCTCGCAGGGGGCGATGCATCCATCCTCAGCTGGGTAATCGTCAATTGGTCCAGAGTCACCAACTAAAGGTGCACGGAATCAAGCTATCCTTTCACACCATAAGGCGCAGGGAGCTCATCTGGGACCGATAATCACGGGCAAGCAATCACTCGATTGATTGGCGAAAGGGGTCTATCAGTGATCATGGCCAGTTGGGGACCCCAGCCGCTTCACCGGGAAGGCAAAGATAACGGTCGCTTCCAACAGGGTGCCTAGTATTAGGAACCAGGACCCCGATTCTATACCGCCAAGGCTGTTTTACCAATATCCCTGGCCTACCTAAGACAGCAGTAGACCTTTTCACGATGCTTACCTATGCCTCAACCCCCTTCTTGGCATGTGGATGGCCTGACTTAGAAGCGCGTGCACTTAGAATGCCATCACCGACCTTCCCGAGTGATACTGAGGACTCGCTTGGCATCGCCTACATCGTACAGGTAGCAGCAGTGACTTTCATTTCTACTGGTAAACTAGTCTAACGACGACACCGACAAGTTGCAGGAAGTCTTCGTTGATGTAAGCTGTACGATGAGGTTGGAAGACAGGCTTGGCAAGTAACGCCTAGCCGAAGAGGAGCGATGTCCAGGGGCCGCCACGTTGGTTTCCACACCAATAGAGATCCCTGTCAATAAGTCTGTTTTTGACATGGCTCCTCTGAAAACTGGGTAGGACATGGCGCCAAGGGACAATGATGGTGGCAAGTCTGAAAAGGGCAGCGGAGGAGAAGGCCATAAGGGTGATGAGAGGCAAGAGAAAGCCCGTCGTCATCCTCAACAACAGACATGGGTGCGTAGACGCTTTGCTAGGGCCCGCTAACAGTGGGTCATCGCTGCTCGAAGAACCCATATGGGCGAGCCAGATAACGTGGCTTTAGATGATTGGCCCAATAACCAATCCTGTCGTCCCAAGTGGGGTAACTCGCCATCGTCTGCTTGCTCACGGCAGAAACTGGAGCCGTCCGGGCCGTGAAGCCACTTCTTACATCCAGATTTAGCGGGGCCCAGCAGCCGGAACGGTAGGACGTTAATCCGAACCACCCCATTTGGCAATCGACATTGACCAGATGCCCACTTTCAAAGCTGAACATTGGGGGGAGACTGTAGGTACGCAGAACCACAGTATGAGGCATCAGGCCTCGATAGATCCTAGCATAGAGATCACATTAGTAAGAACCGCAGTCTACACGAGGTGACCGCCAAATGTAGATAGAGGTTAGAGAGCAAAGCGGGAAAATGGGGACAGCTGGTCAATGTTATGCATTGGCGAAGCGGGGCGGCTCGGATTAACGTCTGAACGCTTCGGCTGTTTGCCGGACCCCGCTATCCGGGCATAGCTGCTGACTAAAGAGCGGCTCCACAACCGTGTAGGAATAAATCAATCAATCAATCAATCAATTGGAAATAAGTAAATCACACAACGGTACGTCCATGGAATCAAATGCTGCGCCTCAAGACAGGTCATGTCCAGTCGCCGACGAGATTGCTGCTACTCGTACTTCAATGCCGCTGCTACTCAGTATCAATCAGGTTCTTAAAGGACGTAAATCAACCTACACCATCGTCAAGGAGCTCTATAGGGCTGCAGACGAAGGCGCCGTATATCTAGCTAGGTATGACCTCACTGGAGCAACCCCCCCCTTGTGTTTTCCTATCTTGCCCACGAACCCCTTTTAACTTAATACCGTGCGGATTCTAGGGATCACAACAAAAGCAAATGCATCGTCAAGAGCATTCGCGGTCATTGGCGCCTACAGAACGAAGCTAATGTTCTTGAACGCTACCAGTCGAAGACTCCGTTCCTTCGCCCTATCATCGATAAGGTCATAGAACCTACCGATCCGCCGTCCATTATTCTGAGGCATCTGGACAGTGAGCTTCTCACGGAATCCAAGAAGAAGCGGTTAACACGCCCTGAAATCAAGCAAGTAGCTAGGTGCATTCTTGAGGCCCTCCTTATCCTCCACAAAGATGGAATGGTCCACACAGGTATGTTATAACGTTCAACATTCTTATATTTTATAGGTTCTTACGTGATTCTCAATGCTTAGATTTGAAATTAGACAACGCTTTTGTCAACTATGGTCAAAACAACCAGCGCTTCTCAGAAATTCAGCTTGGCGACTGCGGTGGTGTAGTCTCCAAGGACTCAAAGTTCGCTAGGGAGGGCCATGCCATTGGAGCTACCTTTACACGTAGCCCGGAAGCTCTATTACAGCTTTCTTGGGGCACACCAACAGACGTCTGGTCATTTGGAAACATAGTATGTGTCCTAAAAAAACCCTTATTTCCTTTAACTTACCTGTCCTTAGATCCTCAGCCTTGTGCATGGGGGTGGCTACCATCACTTTGATCCTGGCTGGGAAGGAATCAAACCAGAAGACGAGGACTACGAAATCACAGTTCTAAAGCGAATGTATAACTCATTTGGCCCATTCCCACCATCAATTGCCGATATCCTTGACTCCGAAACCTTTGAGATTATCCATTTTCTTAATCAGAAAGGACCTCCGCAAAGGCCACTTCAACGGTGGTCGACAAAGGAAATTCCTGTTGCCGATAATGATTTCATCCGGCGCATCTTGAAACTAGACCCTCGGGATAGGCCGACAGTGGAGGAGATTCTCAAGGATGAATGGTTCATAGAGGAATCAGACGATACGCGGGAACTCATACCTGAGGGGGCAAATAGTTCAGGTGATGGGGTTGGCAGCTAGCGCTATGACTTTGGCACATATCCATGCAGTACGGGATGTCTGGGCGCTTAGGGTGGAATGATTTGAATGGCCCCAACTGAGGCCTGGACTGAATTTGACTACTTTGAGGTTCAGTATATCCCTCCTAGCAGTATCAAATGCAATGCAGCATTGTTAAACCACACTTCTTTTGATTACCTGTCAGGCTATCTTTAGCATACAAAACGATACAAAAAGCCCTCTGTTGGATCTGCTACCGTTCAGCCACTGTCAGAACATGAAGTCCAACATGAAACGGTAAGCGCTATAAAAGAGGTTGCAGTGGCGCTTAGCACCCTTGAAGTGCTAAGGTTTACATGTCATAGCACCCAAGGTGCCTAATCAAATAATTCAAGAAAAATACAGCGGTTAAAATGGCTCACGATGCGGGAAGTGAGGGAAACCGGGGGCTTGCCTGGTGTGCCAATCAGAAATGATACTAGATCATGAAAGCTTCGCACAACACATTTACCAGGCGCTAGTCGATGCCGCGATGCCGGACTTGAGTCATGCTCTTTGCCAAGCGCCTTTCCACAAGAGTAAACGATGAGCAAATGGAAAGGGTTAGACGTCTTTGCTAGAGGAACTGCCAATATAAATACAATCATCTAATCAGTATAAAAGTCGATGGTCGTCTTGTTCGGCACCGAAAGCCCCTTTCACGCCTATTACGCTCTATACTTGATCTTATCTTCTTTGTTACAAGTACTGGTACAGTTTCTCCAGTCTGGTCTTCTAGTCAATCGTCATGTCCAAGGTTCTCAGAAAGAAAATGCTTGGTTCGGTTCTGACCTCCGCCGGAAACAGCGTTGCAATTTCTGCTGCGACTAGGACTACGAACTGGGTCAGACCTGACTCGGCAGCTGAATCCATGAAAGGAGCGCTGGAGGCCGCAATTAAAAAGAACGAAAGTATCTTGCCTAAAGGAACGGTTGAAGTCTGTACGCGGTACGTAAGATTCCATAGCCTCTGGCGCCGTCGGTATAATTGCATGTACTGAGTATTTGATCCTTATAGTGAAACTACACATACCAGCGCTTCCGACTCACGATCGCATATTACAGCTGTCTGTTTCGATAGCGAGGGGAATCCCATTACGACCGTCCATCTGGCTACGAGCAATGAATGAGGTACGATATACAAACTAGTCGGCTTTAAGTCGGTTGGTTTGGTTATTGTTGCTCCGCTGTTGTGGGCAGCGAAGCCTCCTAAAAGGGTCAAAAATGGATTTCTGTAGACTAATCAACGTCCAATTGCCACTGGCCTTGGTTACTGGTCGAAGATGCTTCTCAGATTATTGTTGATGTAGTCTGCTCACGGTTGCGATGGTACCATTGTCTACAACCTGGGGAAGAAGATAGAGAAGTTAATCAAGCTAAAGTTTTAGTAATAAGAGCCGCTCCTTTATACAATACGCGCACGACAACTTCTTTAATTCGCTTCTAGACTTGTGTCCCACTACCCTAAAGATGAAACTTAATAACACATTTGGCCATAGGCCATCTTTGCACCGTGGTCTTGTAACATCTGTCTGATCTTGGTGTTGCCACCAGTTGCTACGGTCTGCACAGCGTCGCCATGCCACCCATCTGGTGCATTGACGTTGGCGCCTTTGTCAAGGAGCATCTGCACGATCTCAAAGACGTCAAGCTGGTAATATTCGTCTTTAGTAATCAGACGGCGTGTACCGAATTCTTTTGCACGACTTATCACAATGTGCAGAAAGCGCTCCTAAATTCCCTTTCGATTTGAGACAGCATGGGTATTGAAGATTCGCAGCCTCTGAATCTGTACAATCTAATTCCGACACACATGAGCCATATTCAAACGCTTAGAAACCATTACTTACGGGTCAAGAAATGCCGTAGTAGGTTGGCTTTAGACGAGGATTGTTTCTTGTTTCCACAACGTGGATATAGACAGATGTAACCAAGCTTACTCTCTGCCTGCCGATTACCGTAATCTTTATCATCTGCGACTGATGCCCGGCGTTTCCTCTTGTTTGAAAAGGTCGAGGGTGCAAAAGTTTGTTCCCCCAGATAGAACGACACAAGATGCTCTACAAGACTTTCCGCATCGCCGCACGGCGCAAAGCAGTTAGGACAAGCCCAAGTCGACATTCGTATATGCGGGAATGTGTGTGGTGCATAGCGGTATAATTGAATTCAGAGGTCTTTTAGTCGGGCGATGTCAATATCCTGTATCATTCCAGTTCGAAAAGTAACAGCAATATATTAGTGCATATCCTCGTGGGAAGCCATGCCGCCGTTTGTGCATTGTTGGTTGTAAAACTTGCAGTCATCACATCTCAGGTAGGTGCAGAAAGAGCCGCGCGGCTAACCGAGGCAAGTATCGACTTTGAAAATGCGACAGGAGGGATTGCTAAGGGGAATCGATGGCGTAGCAGTACCAGTGTGATGGCAAGGCAGTACGTCTGGCACCATTGATGCAAAAAGACCCTCGACAAGTCATGTGATATCAACGCCAGCTGTAGGTGCAGTCAATCCTAACATGTCGAGGACAGGCTCCGCGGCATCTCAGAGCCTTTTAATTGATGCCAAGTCACCAGCACCCTCTTCCAGCTGCCTCGAGTAGACTGTGGCACGGACGCCAACCAGCAATGCTTCGCAGCGGTGTGAGCTGACGTTGATGACGACGATAGGACCGTAAATAGCCGCCTCTCGCATTTCGTCTTTCGTAGCAGACAAAAGAGACCACTCAAACCCAGGACAACGTCGGACGCTAGCGTTGTCTCGGTCGTCTGGAGCGACAGAAGCGGATTTTGTTAGCCGAGTTGAGCCACGACACTTCTTAACTATTAGCAGACGGTCCTCGCGATTAGCTAAACGCCACCACCAACACCAATTCGCCAGTTTGAGAGCGAATATAGAGAGCGGGGACATTATTGACATCTGGTCCATCTTTCGCATATGGGAGACAGTGAATCAGCAATAGTAATCATGTTTCCACAGTTGGGCAAAACCGTCCGTCCGAGGGACGGCTTCTGTAAGTGAAGTTCAACAGATCTATCAATCCAGCGACACCTGTCCAGCAAAAGACTGACTGACGCTGGGCCCAGTGGCACCAAGACAGCGATACGGCAAGAATCACTCATGGATAGGTCATCCCTCTTTTGAACGACGCCGCCATCGACCGAGTTCGCTTAACTTTCAGCCGCCCCAGCCGCCATTTAGGCCACACAGCATTTATGCCAATGCGAAATTGCAGGATTCATGTTCGCCTCATCAGTGATCGTTGGATGAGAGATATTTTGTCTGGTACAGGCTAATTGAGGAGGCTGTTGGCATGCTTTAACCGACAAACTCGACGTGGACGACAGGCAGCCTTTCGTTCGGTCTAAAGTCATCGCCCCTCTTTCACCGGCTAAAAGCCCGCAGCATGCACGATGTTGAACTTGCATGCGCCCCGTTGGAAGAATGCATCGAACGTGAGACGCGTTTATCGACGTGCCACGGTAAACAGCTTGCTTAGTCATTTTTGCGGGTACCCGTGAGCCTATTGGGAGCCCTTCACATCGCCCTGGCCCTTCGCGGATGAGAACGCATACTGCGCACAACATGACAGGCGCTTATATTAGAGGCTTAAGTGGCTCAATCGAGCTGTCCGAGCGTGGAGGATGCAAGATTTCGTCACATGTAGCTGACAAGGGACTATTGCAAGTACTTATTGGGTGGCAGGCCTGCTGGAAGCTTCCACAACAGAAATCGCAAACTCCTCGTCGCCTCACTTCTACATAAACATTGATTTTGGCGCCCATGTAATGCACAGTACCCGCCTTCAGACAAGTGTGTATTCTGAATCAATTTTTTCAAGTTTCGTTATGTCAACAGTAACAATTCCTACGGCGCCGCGCGCGATGCTGTCCGACGCTTCGAACAACCCCCCAGCTTCAAGATCCCCTTCAGAGAAAGTAGAGCGACGAAAGTTGGGACGCAGCCAGAGGAGAGCATACGCGCAACCACACCTCTGCCCACGCCTGAAGTGTGTCCTGGTCTAGAGAACCCTCTGCAGATTTACATTCAACGATAGGTACCCAGGCTGCTTTCCCCTCTATCTTCGCCGCAGCCCTGCCCAGGACCAGCCCATTCTGGTGATGTCGCATAGCAAAGAAACAAAATGACGGATCAATTGGTCTGACCCCCCTCGGTTGGTATGAAAGTACTATAAACTCCCGTAGGAGTTCTAATTTACATCAAAATGAAGCTCAAGACATCAAAAGACACATGGGAAGCCAGTCATGGTGTGCCTAAATCAAGCTGCAATCAGAGGCCATCGATTGTCATCACAGCAAATCGATTCGCTGATAAAGGGAATCGATTTGCTTACATAAGTCGGCCTCTTGGAAAGGAGCAGGGCACCCCAGAGCAAAGCACGGATGTAGCCATTCTAGGTAGAGATTTGTCCCCTTGTTCTACAATACTGTATAATTTTCCCATTGTGTAAACGAGTTGTTGTCCTGGAACGTATTTTCGCAAACTATCAGCTTCTTCACCGATAAGTTTGAGCAATGTCTTGGTTGGGACGATGTGAGTTGGCAATATTCGGAGCATGATTAAGTGTAGAGTTAAATGAGTGACATTGATGTGACGTGTGTGACTTTGTCTTAAGTGAATTAAGTGAATTAAGTTGAAGTGGTTTTGTCGGAGTAGGCTGAGTGACAGTGTAGTTGAGTCCCCTATTCTCTTTGTGGAATTGCGAGACGGCTGCAAGCCGTGACACCGGAGCGAAGCGGAGGTAGTTCAAAGCTGTGACAGATGTGTAAATAGCCTCACTTTTTGAGTAAGTGTGACAGGATGACTGTTTTTTAAGTGCATCAGGTGCAAATGCTGTGAGACAGTAGGATTGACGAGATCAATCAACCAGGGAAGTGAGGCGCAGCCGAACGGACAGAGTGGCGGAGCCACGGCCCCATTGGACACCACGCAGACGAAGGTGGTGCTGAGCCACCGAAGTCCCTTATAATTTGTATTAGTGGTGTCCCGGTGTCCCAAACCACGTGACATGCAATGGCTCACGGGTAGGAGCAGCAGACGGAACGAAGTGGAGTAGGGAGCTTGCGACCGTGACCCAGGGGTAAGCCGGAGAGAATCGGAGGCAGCAGTAGCAGCGGGAGAGAGTGGGCGAACGGAGCTGGGCAGTATGGGAGCGAAGAATGAGTGGACGGTGATTGCGTAAGCAACCACTACCGCACTGCATGAGGATGCGGGGCCGGTGGATCCGGAGGGGCCAATGACTGACACGAGGTGGAGACTGAATGAACAGGGGTGAGAGGGGTATATAACCAGCGGAGGCGCCCACTTTTGGAGTAGAAAAACACGAGAGGGTTTGTTTCCTTTCATACACAGGTGTAAGAACACGTTGTGAAACGGCAGGTAAGGCACGGGTTGGGGCCGGTGACTAGATTAGTGTAGTAGAGTGCAAGGCACTGGAACCGAGAGGACGAGGAGGAGCAATGGCGACTGAGTGTGTAGCGCCAGCGGTGAGTGTACAGCCCGCGGGACGATGGGCTTCGTTTTCTACGGAGGTAGACCGCCAGGTGGAAGCAGACGTGGAGGATGCGGTGCAGTTGTCTTGTCACTGGGGACGGTGCAAGCCCAGGCCAGGATTAGGGCCTTTAGGTGAGGCGGAGCAGTGGTGTAGACGCCTTTTTGTAGCACAGTGGGGTGTGGCTTCGTATATTCCTGTTCGTGAGGTGGAATGCCGGGTGAGAAAACGGCTGGATCAGTTTGCTCGGGGAGCAGGAGCGAGAGCGAAGATATGGGGATCCTCTGGTATGCGTGATGGAGCGCATCAGTACATTGTGATGGTGGTGCTTGAGCAGCCACTGGTCCATGTTGATCTGGAGATGGTAGACGGGAGTTGGTGTTTGTTCCCGCAAGACTTGGTCGGTAGTCCTGGGGACACTGTGTCCCATTTGTACAGTGTGTGGGCAGCGCCGTGTGATAAGCTGACTAGACAGGAGGCAGTGCCAGGATGGATACTGGCGTTGAAGGCGGATAGAGGAAGTCATCTGCTGTTTGGAACGTCCCTGAGTGCAAGTGACTTTGAGTGACCTTTGGTGAGAGACGGAGTGTGGCAGCTGAAAGCTGTCTAGGTCTTAGTTAGTGTAGTGATGTTACGCACGCCTAAGTGCAGAAAATAGAGTGATATTGAGTCGAGTGACGAGATTGCTTAGTGTAGTGAGAGTGAATAAAGAGTGTTTATTAAGTGACTTGACTGAATTAAATTGAGATGGTTGTACCTTAAAGTGATTGACAACTAAGTGAAATGCCCTATTCTGATTGTGAAATGCGGTACGGCGGCAGCCGTGACACCGTAGCGGAGCGGAGGTGTTCAAACTGTGCCAGACAGTGATGGTCAATGTGTCCAGCCAACGAGAGTAAGCAGGAGAGTGCAGGGGTGGTAGCCCAGGTCCCTAGTGAAATCCAACAAGAGTGCAGGGTGTGTTCTTTTTTTTATCCACAGTGGTTGCACGGAGTCCTGTTAACTCCCCAACTTGCAACAATTGTTTACTAAATGACGGAGTGCAACAAACGTGAAAGCAGACATGCATTCGATAGCCCCAGATTGACAATGTCAATGACCCGTCCGAAGCGTCACGAAGTGGCGCGGAGAACACCCACCGACGGAGGAGGTGGAAGACACCACTATCAGGCCGGAGTGCGTGCAACCACGGAGGACTGTCTATAATTTGTATTAGTGGTGTCCCGGTGTCCCAAACCACGTGACATGCAATGGCTCACGGGTAGGAGCAGCAGACGGAACGAAGTGGAGGAGGACCAGTGGTAGGAGTAGAGGGCGCAGCCCGGAACGGGAGTAGGTAACTGCGAGCTGGTATAATTTTGTAGTGTATGGGGTGTCCCAGGCCCAAATCATGTGACTTGTCAACATGACGGGGGGACTGGCCGTAGCGCAGCGGAGGCCACCTAGTAAGTAAGCCGGCAGAACGCAGTGGAGCCAGGCAGTAGGTAAGCAGGGAATGAGGGACAAAATAGACTGCAGCCAGTAAGGTAAGCAGAGGTGGGCCGGCAGACCACCGAACTACCGCAGCGCAGGCCCTGGATAACAGTTACGTCAGCCTGTGTTGCCACTAGCAGAGGGGGTAGGGGCAAGCGGACACAGAGTAGCTAATAAGCGTAACAGAGTTAGAGGCACAACTAGAGGGAGAAAGTACTTAAGTTAGGGGGTTCCCCCTCTAGAGGATAGAATATATAGGGTAACGTTCTCTTCTATTTATATTATTACTAAGCTAGAGGGTTAGAGACTAATAGTAGTTAAACTATATAAAGTGTATTCTAAGTTAGAGATAGCTATAAAAGTAGAGGTTTCTTATATAGTTCTATAGGAATATTATAGCCTATATAATAGGATTAGTAAGTAAATAAAGATAAAGACTATCTTACTTATAGTAGTAATAGGTTACTTTTTATTATTAAAGTTACTAATAAAGTTAGTTAATAGTATTATAAGATAGTTACCTTTAGATTATATATTAGTATATATTACTATAACTTACACTAAGCTAAAAGCTACTGTTTTATATACACTAGTAGTAAAGCGCTACTAAAGAGATAGGTTTATAGGTCTAGAGGCTGTGTCCTATATTTACTAGGCCTCTGCCTATTAGGGCTTATATATATAGAGCTAGGCTAGTTAGAAACCTAAAGTATTAATTCTTTTACTAAAAGGCCTAGTCTTATTCTTATAGGAGTATATAGCTAGTTACCTAAGAGAGCTAATACTATTATAGTTAGACGCTAAGGTGTTAAAGTTAGTATATAGAAGTAATAGGTTATATATAGTTACTAATTATAAGTAAGAGCTGTTTATAGCCTAGTAGGTGCCTTAGTATACTATTAGTTATAGTATTAAACTAGAGGCAGTATATAAGATTTAGGTAGATATAGAAGACTTTTACTATTACACTAGTAAGCCTTATGTAAAGAACTAGCTAGTTATTAATAGTAAGGGGACAAGCTTAGGTCTAAGAGACATTAGGTATTACTTTTATAACTTTTAGTCTAGTAGTAATAAGTTATTTAGTAGTGTTTTATATAAGGTAGAGCTAGAGGTTATATAGTAACTAGACCTTAGGTCTAAATAGCCTATAGTTATTATTATATAGTTATTAGTCTTTATATATAGTAGTAATATAAATTAGTCTAAGTAGTTTTAAAAAGATATCCTTTTTTAGTCTTATTTTTTTCCTAAAGTACGTTTAAGTGTTATAAAGCCTAAGTGTAACCTTATTATTTCCCTTAAATATAGTTTATATAGTAGTCTAAGTAGTAGCCTAAACAGATTATTAAGTACTATAAACTACTAGAGGCCTTATCTTAGATATAAAATAAGGGTATAAGGTAAAGCCCTATATATCTAAAGTAAAGTAGAGGCTGCTAACCTATACCTAATATAGGAATCTACTTTATTTTAGTAGACTATCTTAGAGTAATAGAGCTAGATCTACTTTTCTTAAATTCCCTTTATAAAATGTTTAGTAATTCCTTTTTTCCTTTTTACTAAAACTAAGTGTATTATTAAATCCGCAGGATTAAACTATACCTAAACAGTAGCAACTAAAGGGCGCGGACACTAACAAACAGAGTAAGTGGTCTTATTACCCTATACACGTAATTAGAGGTCGGCCTTAGGCTACTAAAGATTCTTATAATTTGTAGTGTATAGGGTGTCCTAGGCCTAAACCACGTGACGTAGTCACTATGGTCGGGCAGTGCACCGCAGCAAAGCGTAGGTCGCCCACCTAGTCAGTAAAGCCGGAGCGCAGCGCAGGCTGGTGGGTAAACCACAGGAATGAGGGACAAATAGGAGTAGGGTCGTAGGCCAATAGGAGGGGCTTGCCCCCGGACAGCAGGCGCAGGATAACGGTTACGTCAGCTTGGTTACCACTTAGGCAAGTGGAACCACAGGCAGGGACTAGCCAATGAGTGACCAGAGGGAGATACGCGCCGCAGAGCAAGACTATTTAACAGCAGGAGGCCCCCCATTAGATGGTCAAGAAACCGTAGACGGTATTTGCACAACACCAATCGAGGGATCGTGGTACAGACTGCGTACGGCGGACAGGAGGGCAGCCAACGATTACGATGGCGGAGCTGGATTGGGTCAAGAGGCGGAGCCTGCAGTTACATGCGGAGGACTACTGGAGTAAGTCCTTTTTTGTCGCAAAGCAAGAGGGCAAGGGCCCTTGGTGGTCGTCCGGCGACACAGGCGACAGGAACAGAGACAGGCTGTGGTGCCTAGTTACTTCCAGGGAAGTAGACATAGAGAGCGGGAGTGCGCTTGTAGATAGAATAGCAGCTGCTTTGCCGCCTGGCGGGAAGTACTACAGGGTGCTAGAACACCACACGGCCGGGACCGTAGGCAAGCACGCTCTTCTCCATTGTTGCCTTGTGGCACTCGTTAGGTTCAGGAACCCTGTGGACGTCCACTCTTTTCGGCAGAAGGTTTGTTATATTAAGCAACGCCGTCAAGGTGGAACTGTGGCAGTTGACGCGTGTCCTAACCACATCTCAGGTAGTGATCCCTTGTTCTTGTCTGTAGTACACTAGGTGCTCCCCTGGTTTAGGTTTATTAACATAGCACAGGATGTAGTATCCCGCAGTAAGAACAAGCGCATAGTGTTCAGACACAATACTATATTAATTATGTTAGCGGATCAGTTTGGCTCCGCTGTATAGCAGAGTTTGTGTAACATCGCTGAAGAGGTCGGTAAGCATCGCCATGTAACCGGTTCTACAGAAGGCGGCTTTGTACCCTCAACCTAAGGAGTTCTAGCAGTAGACAGAGGAACCATCTATGTCGTAGACACAAGAGTAAAGTGACAGACAGGAGGTACTATAGTGTTAGATTACTTGTTGCATTTAGTGTTATTATGTTAGGTAATAGTATTATTATTTCTACTAAGGCAGAGTAAGTTATTAGTTAGTTAGCTATAGTCTATATCTAATTGTTTGTTTATAAAAAAGATATCCTTTTTAAAGTGTTAAGTGTACATACCTTTAGTGTTCTATAAGCCTAAATAGTTTTAAAGTGTCTAATATAAACTAGTCTAAGTTACTATAGTCCTGTCTAAGCCCAAATATTCACCCTACTCTCCTCCTAAGCTTAGTGTTAAGTACTGTAAACCGCCGGAGGCCCTATCTTAGATGTAAAATAGGAGTATAGGGCAAAGCCCTATGCATCTAGAGCAAAGCAGAGGCTGCTAACCTATGCCTAACACAGGAATCCACTTTATTTCAGTAGACTATCTCAGAGTAATAAAGCTAGATCCACTTTTCCTAAATTCCCTTTATAAAATGTTTAGCAATTCCTTTTTTCCTTTTTACTAAAACTAAGTGTATTATTAAATCTACAGGATTAAACTATACCTAAACAGCAGTAACTAAAGGGCGCAGACACTAACAAACAGAGTAAGTAGTCTTATCACCTTATACACACAAGCAGAGGTGCTAGGCCACTAGAGCTAGTATAATTTATAGTGTATAGGGTGTCCTAGGCCTAAACTACGTAATCTACAGGAGCTTACAGGGGGGCCTACCCCTTAGGTAAGTAAGTAGAGGAATAAAATTCCGGCACACTACAGCAGGTAACTAGTAGGAGGGACAGAGGACTAGGCTAGGTGACTAAGAAGCGTAGGAGGTGCTTACACTAGACATAACTAAGGTACCTTATACAGAGATTACTTAGAGCAGAAATAGAGTAAGGGGCAGGGTAGGCCCTGCACTAGTAGTAACAGTGCTAAGGTCAGCAGCTTAAATAACTAGGGAGGAGATAGCAGGAGCCTTAAAAGGTAGTTACACTTATACTAAGAGGTAGGAAACGCCTTTTTATTTCCTTATCTTCTTTTTAGTTATAGGTAGGACTACTAACAGATTATCTTTTTTATACACTATAAGAGTACATATAACTATAATAGTTATAAAGTAAGAGCTAGATAGTTCTAATAAGGTTAACTATAATATATCTAAGTTACTAGTAGTAAGTAAAAGACTATATTTAATAAAGTAAGTAATAAAGTTACTTAGTAAGCCCTTAAGGCTAGGTTATATTACTATAAGAAAAGGTTATAGTAAAGCTAAGCTTTTATACCTTAAAGGGTATAATACTATTTACTTAGCTAATATAATATTTAGCCCTAATAACTAGTTATTAGAGATTATTAATAAATTAATTAATCTAAAGCAGGACAGGACAGGCCTAGGTCAGCCTAAGTAGGTTACTATAGTGTATTATAAAGTCAGGGTAACTGTCTCTTAGCTAGATAGTTAGTAAAGTTTATATATAGATATAGGGTTTAGTAGTAGCTAACCCTAGAACAAGCCCTATAAAGCGCTAGAGCAGGCTCTAAAGCAAGCCGTTATAGACAGGAGGAAGCACGCCCTTAAGAACTTTAGTAATACCTTAGGTAACTGTCTATATAATAAGTTCTATCTTATATAGTATAAGAAAAGTCTTCTTAAGATAAGGAGAGGGTTTACCTAAGTAGAGTAGAAGCTAAAGGATCTACTAATAATAAACAGTAGTAGTAGTAGCCTAGAGGGGTAGGCACTAAGTAGTAATATAGTAAGTGTAGCTCCTATACTATTAGGTAGCTTAAAGGAGTAGTCTAGAGAGGGAGTAGCCTTACTAGTATATATAGAGGAAGAACTTAGTTTGTTTATTAGTAATAATAAAAAGTTTTAAAGTAAATTAGTCTAGTAACTAGAATTAGTAATATATAGGTTATACTAGTGTTAAGTGTTAAGTGTTAAGTGTATTATAGTGTAATAGTTTGTTATTATTAAAGTAGCCTAAGAAAAAGATATCCTTTTTTTCTAGTTTAAATAGTGTTATTTTATTTAGTAGTTCCTTAGTTAAGTTACCTATAAAGCTAGTTAAGTTATTATAAGATACCTTAGGCCTATATATAGACCTTAGTCCTCTTAAGCTTAGTAATAATTAAACCCTAAAAAGATCTTTAGATTATAGAAAGTAGGTATAGGTAAAGCCTATAATACTAAAGGAGCGTAGCAATATAGGTAGTTTAGGCTATTACTTATACTAATTACTAAATAACCTTTATTTAATAGTACTAAAACCTAATAGCCTAACCCTTATTTATACTATAGCCTAAGCTAAATAAACTATTAGTATAAATTATCTTTATTAATTCTCCTTAAATTTAACCTTAAGTCTTTTACTAAACTAAGTATATTATTAAATTCCTAAAGTCTTAGTGTACCCCTAATAGAAGTAAGTATAGTAAATAGATAGAGGGAGTAGTGTAACTAGCTATTAAACCCTATACATATAAGTAGAGGTACTAGGCCACTAGAGCTAGTATAATTTATAGTGTATAAGGTGTCCTAGGCCTAAATTATATAACTTATTAATATAATAGGGGGACTAGCTGTAGCGTAGCAGAGGCTACCTAGTAAGTAAGCTAGTAGAACGTAGTAAAGCTAGGCAGTAGGTAAGTAAGGAATAAGAGATAAAATAGACTATAGCTAGTAAGGTAAGTAGAGGTAGGCTAGCAGACTACTAAACTACTATAGCGTAGGCCCTAGATAACAGTTATATTAGCCTATATTACTACTAGTAGAAGGGGTAGAGGTAAGTAGATATAGAGTAGCTAATAAGCGTAATAGAGTTAGAGGTATAACTAAAGGGAGAAAGTACTTAAGTTAGGGGGTTCCCCCTCTAGAAGATAGAATATATAAGGTAACGTTCTTTTCTATTTATGTTATTACTAAGCTAGAGGGTTAGAGACTAATAGTAGTTAAACTATATAAAGTGTATTTTAAGTTAGAGATAGCTATAAAAGTAAAGGTTTTTTATATAGTTCTATAAGAATATTATAGCCTATATAATAAGATTAATAAGTAGATAAAAATAAAAACTATTTTACTTATAGTAGTAATAAGTTACTTTTTATTATTAAAGTTACTAATAAAGTTAGTTAATAGTATTATAAAATAGTTACTTTTAGATTATATATTAGTACGTATTACTATAACTTACACTAAGCTAAAGGCTACTGTTTTATACGTACTAGTAGTAAAGCGCTACTAGAGAGACAGGTTTATAGGTCTAGAGGCTATATCCTATATTTACTAGGCCTCTACCTATTAGGGCTTATATACATAAAGCTAGGCTAGTTAGAAACCTAAAGTATTAATTCTTTTACTAAAAGGCCTAGTCTTATTCCTATAGAAGTATATAGCTAGTTACTTAAGAGAGCTAATACTATTATAGTTAGATACTAAGGTGTTAGAGTTAGTATATAGAAGTAATAGGTTATATATAGTTACTAATTATAAGTAAGAGCTGTTTATAGCCTAGTTAGTGCCTTAGTATACTATTAGTTATAGTGTTAAACTAGAGGCAGTATATAAGATCTAGGTAAATATAGAAGACTTTTACTATTATACTAGTAAGCCTTATATAAAGAACTAGCTAGTTATTAATAGTAAGGGGATAA
Organism: Colletotrichum graminicola M1.001; assembly: GCF_000149035.1. Lineage (NCBI taxonomy): Eukaryota > Fungi > Ascomycota > Sordariomycetes > Glomerellales > Glomerellaceae > Colletotrichum > Colletotrichum graminicola. Next base: position 20,292 of record NW_007361112.1, read on the forward strand.
GCTTAGGTCTAGGAGATATTAGGTATTACTTTTATAACTTTTAGTTTAGTAGTAATAAGTTATTTAGTAGTGTTTTATATAAGGTAAAGCTAGAGGTTATATAGTAACTAGACCTTAGGTCTAAACAGCCTATAGTTATTATTATATAGTTATTAGTCTTTATATATAGTAGTAGTATAAATTAGTTTAAGTAGTCTTAAAAAGATATCTTTTTTTAGTCTTATTCTTTTCCTAAAGTACGTTTAAGTGTTATAAAGCCTAAGTATAACCTTATTATTTCCCTTAAATATAGTTTATATAGTAGTCTAAGTAGTAGCCTAAACAGATTATTAAGTACTATAAACTACTAGAGGCCTTATCTTAGATATAAAATAGGGGTATAAGGTAAAGCCCTATATATCTAGAGTAAAGTAAAGGCTACTAACTTATACCTAATATAGGAATCTACTTTATTTTAGTAGACTATCTTAAAGTAATAAAGCTAGATCTACTTTTCCTAAATTCCTTTTATAAAATATTTAGTAATTCCTTTTTTCTTTTTTACTAAAACTAAGTATATTATTAAATCTATAGGATTAAACTATACCTAAACAGCAGTAACTAAAGGGCGCAGACACTAATAAATAAAGTAAGTAGTCTTATTACCTTATACACGTAATTAGAGGTTAGCCTTAGGCTACTAAAGATTCTTATAATTTGTAGTGTATAGGGTGTCCTAGGCCTAAACTATGTAACAGGCACTGGCTTATAGGGGGGCCTACCCCTTAGGTAAGTAAGTAGAGGAATAAAATTCTAGCACGCTACAGTAGGTAAGTAACAGGAGGGACAGAGGACTAGGTTATAGCAGTAGGCAGGGGGAGCGTAGCGGACCACTGCGCTATAAGCGCTTAGCTTATCTAGTAGTAACACACTAGAGGTAGGGCCACATACAGCTAGAGACAGCTAATAACTAAGGCAGGCTAAGTAGGACTAAGTAGGGGTTAGGAAATAGTTAAAGGGCAAGAGCCCCCCCTAACAGTTAGAAATAGGTAAAAGGCAGGACTTTCTTTTTTATTTACACTATAGAACGCAAGACAGTGTCTCTCTATAGTAACAAGAGGAGCTACCCTTAAACAGAGTTACTTATAGACAGAGTTTATAGTTCCTAGCGACAGGAGGAGTTACTATATTTAAATAACAAGAGGAGTTTCTAAGTGTAACTAAGAGGTAAATAGGATAGACTAGATTACTACAGACAGTACTGTTTTTTCTAGTAAGGGGCTAGTTAAGTGTAGGGCGCTACTTCTTAATAGAGAGCAGGATATAGCTAACACGTAGTGGTGTGTTAGTAAGTAGTAGTCTAATAGACACTAAAGTGTATGTTACTAGAGTAAGTGTAAAGAGCATAATAGGCTTAAGAGGAGCTATAGGTATTATCCCTCTAGGAAGTAGAATACTACTAGAGTAGTATGTCCTGTGTTAGAGTTCCTTATAGCTATAAGGCCGTTAGGTTTACCTAGTTAGGTTTCTAACTTATTACAGGAGATAGGTTAGGTTATAAGTAAGACCCCTTATACTATAGAGAGTAGTTATTAGTTTATAAAGTAATTAACTATATAGTACTAGCGTGTATAGGTAGTAAGATAGCTTAATTAGCAGAAGGCAGGCTGTTTTTAAGAAGTGTTTAATATAATAACTAGAAAGTTATTAGGTTGTTACCTGTATTATAGCGTAGTGCTACGTGCTATAGATATAGGTGGCCTGCCTAAGTCTATATGTCCTAAAGGGGCTTAGATCTTATTTAGTAAGTATGTTTACTTAGTACGTAAGTTTACCTAGCGTTAGTTCTATTTACTTTTATTATTATCTAGTAGTAATAGTTAGTAATATTTAGTGTCTAGTGTTTAGTGTCTAGGTGAATAAGGCTTAGTCTTATTATGTGTAGAGTAGTATATAAACTATAGTTTAGTTTAATAAGTAGTTACGTGTTTTCTACTATGTGGTTACAGTGTAGTCTTTATTTTTAGTAAAGAGAGGCTAGTCTTTAAGTTATATATATTTAGCCTTAGTAAAAGAGATCCTTTTATAGTCTTAAATAGGAGTGTCTTTAGTGCCTGTTAAGCCTAGACTAGTTTTAGTATGTCCCTAAATAGCGTACTTAATTAGTTACGTTAGTTAGTTTAGTTAGTAACTTAAGTTAGTTACTAGATACTTTAGTGTAAATAGATACTTTACTTTTATCCCTAGAGATTATTAATTAAATTAAAATAATCTTCTTATTGTAATTATTAGGTATAGGTAAAGCCCTATAACACTAGAGCTAAAGGCGCAGGTGTTTAAACCGCTAAAAGATATAGATTACTAATTATGTCCACTTATATAAAGTGTTAATTACTTTAGTTAATTAGTTAAACGTTATTCTATTAGTTAGTTATTTGTTATGCGTTAAGCCCATATCCGGCTTTACTAGACCCTACACATAGAGCGCAGCTCTGTCCCCACCCTATACATAATTAGAGGTCAGCCTTAGGCTACTGAAGATTCTTATAATTTGTAGTGTATAGGGTGTCCCAGGCCTAAACCACGTGACTAGCACAGTCCGGCTAGGGGGCCCACCCCAGGGATAAGCCAGTGCAGGCGGTTTACCGCCAAAACGCAGCAGCAGGTAAGCCTAAGGAAGGAGGGACAACTAGCAGGCAGCAGTAAGCAACCACAGCAAAGCGGAGGGGTGCACAGGCTAAGCGCTTAGGTCAGCCAGTGGCAACACCAGACAGGGTCTAGGTAGGGCCCAGGTCACGGCGTGGCCCAATAAACAGAGCTAGGCAGAGACTAGTCAAGACAGGGGTTAAGCAATACTATTAAAGGCAGACGCCCCCCCATCAGATGGCTTAGAATAGCAGGCCTTTCCTCTTCCACTTTCATTCTCAGTCACAGGAAACCAAGAGGGTTCTGGTGTTAGAGCCAAGGGCGACAGTTAGTGTTCTTAACAGCAGAGGGCCGTTAGTAAACTAATAAGTTTGTGCAGGAGGCACTTCACTAGGTGACAACGTTGGCCGAAGGGGCTACGGAGCACATAGCATGGCGGTACCTCAAGAGAGGTTTGTTAGTCAGGTGTCAGTGCACCGTGACGTAAGGTCGTTTACAGACGCTTTAGAGCGGAGGAGACGCCAGGCAGCTGGTCGCTGCTCTTCTGCTCTTCCGGCCTAGGGAGCTTACCAGCGTTGCCTACAGGGCATTAGAGCCCAGTTAAAGGGGCGTAAGAGCTGTAGCAGTGTCAGGAGTTTATTCTTGTCGTACCCGTAGAGGGAAGACTCTTCACAGGCAGAGTTCTGCCAGCTTCTAGATAGGAGACTCAAGGAGTTGTGGCCGCGCCAAGAGGGCGTCATAGTGTCTTACACTAGTTGTTAGGACAGGCCTGGACCAGGTAGTGCGCTCAGTCGCATTTTTCTTTTAATCCTTTTTAGCCACCCGGTGGCTTTTCCTGATGTTAACCGTACTTGGTCGTTATACGTTCCAGGTTGTGCAATCCCAAGATTTAGTGAGTGTTCACCCTGGGTTAGTAAGCCTTTAGTACAGGTGTACTGCAAAGTGGATTGTCAGCATGCCGTAGCTAGACAGCAAGAGTGGGCTCGTCTTCGTTTGACTTAGATATGTGCTAGAGCAAGGAGTACCAGAGGCCGGTTCGTTAGTGGTTCAATGTTTAAGCCGCTATAGCTGTATTCGTTATTCCCGCAGTAGCTTCTGTTCTGCTCAGTGGCAGCTAGTTGTAGTTTTATTCGTGCACTTATAGTCGCCATCGCAGTCGCAGTCATAGGTCCAGTTAACGTTACTAGTTAGGTACTTCGATGTTTAGTTATAGTGTAGATCAGTTTAAGTAGTAGTGAAAAAGATATCCTTTTTTACGCTGTAGTTACTTTAAATAAGTTAGAGATGCTTAAGTCCAAATGCCTTTAGTGATAACCTAAACCGGGGTTAGAATCAGTTCCAGTGGTTCCCTTTCCTTTTCCCTCCTCCCTTAAGTTATATACTTAGTCTACATAGTGACATCTTACTTTAAGCCCAAATAGATACTATAAGCCTTACTTTACGTAGTGTCAATTAAATTAAAATAATCTTCTCTTTGTAATTATTAGGTTACAGGGCGAAGCCCTGTAACACCAGAGCCAAAGGCGCAGGTGTTTAAACTGCTAGAAGATGCAGATTACTAATTATGTCTACTCATACAGAGTGTCAATTACTTTAGTTAATCAGTTAAACGTTATTCTATTAGTCAGTTATTCGTTATGCGTTAAGCCCACATCCAGCTTTACCAGACCCCACACACAGAGCGCAGCTCCGTCCCCACCCCATACACAATCAGAGGTCAGCCTTAGGCCACTAAAGATTCTTATAATTTGTAGTGTATGGGGTGTCCCAGGCCCAAACCACGTAACGCAGTCACTATAGGTAGGCGGCCAGAGCGCAGCGGCGGCATTACCCCGGGAGTAAGCACGAAGGGAACCAGAGTGCAGTTAGTAAGCCTGAAAGCAAGGGACGCAGCGACAGGCAGCAGTAAGCCTACAGAAGGCACTAGAGTGGGGCCCACAGCACGGATTACGTGATGTTATGTTACCACCGCTGGGGAGAAGCGGGGCACAATGCCAGGGATTGGCTGCAGACAGAGTCAGATGCACGACCAGAGGGAGGGGGTATAAGGGGGCGGCCCCCCCTCTATTTAGGGAACAAGAAACCCGGGATGGTTTTCTTTCTTTTCATCTACAGGCAGCCAGAACGAGAGACGGTGCACTTTCCATGGCGACAAGAGGAGTATCTCCCCATAAACGGAGTTAGGGTTTGTTAAGTAAGGCAGCGCCTGTTCCGTCGGAGAGACACAAAAAGGAGGAGGCTTTTCCGTTGCCCGTTGCCCGTTGCCCGTTGCATCAGGTTTTTATATAGCCCACAACACGAGAGGTGTTTCTAGTTGAAGTATGCAGTCAGAGACGATGCCAGCCCCAGGAGGGGAACGCTAGGAAGGCGGTATTTAGTGGCCAAGAGGGGCCAAGTTAGTTCGGCAGAACATTGTTAGTGTTCCAGAGGAACTGGCAAGGTGTGGTCTAGTAAACACGGAAGGAGTTCATACGGAGACTTGTGGAACCCCAGCGGGTTGCTAGGTAACGTGCTACAGGTTGGACTGCCCCGTGCATGCCGTGCAGAAGCTGCAGTGGAGTTGGATTCCACGTCGGCTGTGGGCTTTCGACATGAAGCCGGAGGGCTTGGTTTCCTTTCTGCAGAAGCGGGAGGAACTGGGTGACCGCGTGGATGGCCACAACCGGGAGTGGGTTGTCTACTGTTCTGGGAAGACAGTCGTTGAGGGCTATATTCCCTTAAGTAATCTCCTAGTACTTATAAATATAGTTAGCTATCTTTTAAGCCTTAGTTTAGTTAATTTTTTTCTAAGTGCTATTAAATTTTACTATTTTATAGTCTTAGTTAAAACTAAGTTATAGTATATAGCTAAATTTAACTTTAAATAGTAATAGGCTAGTGCTTTTACTAAGAAGCGTAGTATAAGTAAAGTCTACTATAAGAAGTATTTTACTTTAGTTATCTTAGTAGTAATTTACTAATAGGTATAGCTACTAAATAATATACTAGTTAAAGATCTTTATTTACCTATTTATTTATAGGTAGTTAGTAGTAAATAGCTAAATCTTACTACTATATATTTTTATTAGCTTATCTTAAAATTTTAAAATAAATTAAGGGCTATAGTTAGAGGTAATTATCTCTAAAAAACTAAAGAAAAGTACTAAGTATTTATAAAAAAAGTAAAATATATCTCTTACTATAGTAGTCTTATAATAAGGTATTAATACTACTTACTTCTTTAAGTAGTTTACTATAACTTATATATTATTATAACCTTTTTTATTTTTTAAGTAAGCTATAAAATTTATAGTAATATATTACTATAAGTAGTATAAAATAAGTAATAGCCTTAGTTCTCTTAAGGGCTTATTATATAGATTATATATATAGTAATATATATAGTAGTTATATATATATTACTTAATATTTATAGTTATCTCTAGCTAGTAATATTATTCCTTAATAATCTTACTTATTTTATTTTTTTAAAGTGTATAAGTAACTTTTAGTTATAAGCTTTTTAGATTATATAAGTATATAAGTTATCTTTAGAGGGTACTACTAGGCGCCTATTTATTATTAATAGGCTATTATTAGTTAGTTTCTAGCGTTCTTATCTTTAAAAGGCTAGATCTTAAGAAGCTAATAAGGAGGGTATAGTAGCCTCTTAATTTAGTTATAAGATTTATTTTACTAGTAGGTACCCTTAGAGGTTATCTTTAGGTATTAAGGCACTTACTATAATTACTTTAAGAGTAGTTCTTTTAGTTATAGTAGTAGTCTTTAGTAACTACTATAACTAAATAGTAATTCTTAGTATAAGTAGTAAAAGTAGTAAGAGGACTTATATATAGCTAGCCTCTTTTAAGGCCTTCTATATAGTAAGACTTTTTTTCTTCTTAAATAAGGCGTCTACTAAAATGTTTTTTTTAAGTTAATAACTAATCTAAAAATTAAAGTCTACTATTAGTCCTAACTATTTAGCCTAGTAGCTATTTAAAAGGCGTTTTATTATAAAGTATAGTAGTAGCTAATAATTAGTAATAACTTTAAAATAGTATTAGTAGCTAGTAAGCTTAGCTTACTATTTATATAATATAAAAGTAATAATAAGAAGTTTTTTATTATATATAGTATAGTTTATTTTTATACTACTTATAGTCTTAAAATAAAAAGTAACTAAGTACTAAATACTATTTTCTTACTATTAAAGTATTATATTAGTATATATAAAGTCTAAAGTATTACTCTTAATATAAGTTAAGAGTTTAGGCTTAAAGTAATAAAGCACAAAGGTAGTAGTAAGAGACTTCTTTAGGGAGGTAAAAGCCTTTTTATAGTTATTAGTCTATAGAAATAAGTAGTCCTTAGTAGTAAGTTAGGTTAAGAGGTAGGCTATATACCTATACTTAGTAATAAACTAGTAGTAAAAGTATTAAAAGTAAGAATATCTCTAATATTTTTATACTTCTTTATTTTATATTTCCTTTATTATAAAGGTTATATATATATAAGATATATATATTTATAATCTACTAACTTAGTAAATTAATATATATATTAATTACGTAAGTATATCTAATTACGTAATTAATAGAAGATTAGAGAAGGTACTAGAATATAAGATCTCTTAAGATCCTACCTTCTAACTTTATCTTTCCTATAAGGTTATTACTTTAAGTTAGGGTTATTTACTTAAGGTTATTAAGTTATATAACTAAGGGTTAATTTATAAGCAGCTTACGTAAGTATAGAATATTCTAGATATCTAAGTATAGCTATATATAGGCTAGAATTCTTTCTGTTTCTAGTTTCCTTTTCTTCTTTCTCTAAGTAAGTAAATAGTTAATAATCTAACTACTATACTTTCTTTTAACTATATATCCTTATATTCTCTATTTACCTACCCTAGGTATAAGTATTTATATCCCCCCTTTTATCTTATATTCTTGCTTCTATAGGATATATCTTTATATAAGAGATATACTCTCTTATATTCTCCCAAGCTAGAATTCTCTATCTAAGAGACTAGCTTACCTGTTATACTAATAGGTTATAAGCCTAGGTAATATACCTAGGGTTTTAATATTACTATAAGAGTTATATATACTCTTTAGTAGCCTATTTATCTATAAAAGTAGATCCTTTATACTATTAAAAGCGCGTAGGGTATAAGGGACTCTTGCGGTGTGGTGACTACATAGAACACCATAACCACTAAAAGCAACATAAGATTCCTTACCGATCGGTGCATAAATCGTATTGATCTGTCCAGAATTGACGTTAATCGTAAGTGTCAAACTGTAGGATCAAGCATGATTGTGCCCCGATCAGGTAGGCAATTGCTCCCAATCGTCTTGTGTTATCACAATCAAAGGTAAATCATAGAGAGGCTCTAGTTCGATCAGAAGGTAGGTATAAGTATAAAGGATGAATTGTGCGTGTCTATCTCTGAATCTATTGACGCTGGCTTATATCTCTGTACTTGATCGGGATTAGGATCTTCCGATCGGCCTGCATACTGTCTCACTCTAGGCTGATCGCCCTACCCTACTCCACTATCTTTTCTTTATAAGAATATTAAGGCAGAAAGAGTAAGCCCTTAGTATTTCTTATAACTAAAAGAGGTATTAAATATCTACTAAGAGGTTATATAAGTCTTAATAGTAGCTATAAATCCTTTAGCTGCCTTATATATATCTTATATAAAGATATATATTTATATAAAGAGGTAGAAAGAGTAAGACCTCTATAGGTTATAAAAATACCTATTTTATTTCTAGTTAAAAATACTAGAAAAATAGTAGATCTTATTAAGGCTACTACAGGCTGTTTATTACCCTAAGAATAACGTCTCTAAGGAATAAATAATTAGAATTCCTAGATTACTTCTATTTATCTCTTTTTTAAGCTATCAAAGCTTAATACTTATTTTAAAGAAGAGATAAGATATAAGGATATAACTAAAGAACAAAAAACGTAAGCCTTATTAATTATAAGGCAAAACCTTTAAAAAGACCCTCTATCTTTAGTATTTAATTTAAAGGATCTAAAGAATACTTTAAATATACTAAAATCTTCTTATAAGAGAATAGGCCCTGTTCTGAGGTAACAGTTATACTTAGAATTTTACGCTATTAAATTACAGAATTATAATACTTTAAATAAGTTTATTAGCTCTTTTAAAGGTTATATCTCTAAATTAAATAACCTAAGGGCTAAAATAGAAGATATAGACTAAAAAACGGTCTTTATAGCTGCTTTAAGTAGTTATTTTCCTATTTAGGCAGAAAGATAGAGAAGTGCTTTAAGAACTAAAGAGCCTCCTTCTCTAGAAGCGCTTATTAACAATATATTAGATAAAAATTAGCGTAAAAATAATACGCTTATGTCTAATAATTATAGTAGAAATTATAATTCTTATAATAAGGGTAATTTTACTAAAGAATATAAGAATCCTTTTAATAAGGATATAAAACCTTATAAGTAAGGAAATAAAGGTTATAAAAGACCTAAAGAAAAGGTTAATAACCTAGATTTAAACTTACAGCCTTTTAAAGGCAAAGAAAGGGCAACTTTTACTATAAACTAACAAGCTAACTAGCCTTAAGAATTAGAGAATATCTAAGAAGGCAAATATTACACTTATAAGGCCTATCTTAACTATTTAAATCAAAGAAATAAATAGTTATATAATATAGGTTTAATAGTCTATATATTAAATAATAAGGACTATTATTTAGACTTATTAACTAAGGAAAATATTCCTATAGTTAATATAGGTGCAGGACCTGTTAGACCTAAAGGAATAGGAACTATTTTACTTCTTATTTACTTTAAAGAGGAAATTAACTATATAAGGTTAAAAATTACCTTATATATACTAGAATTTCCTATATCTATATTTTTAGGCCTTCTATACTATAAAGGAAGGGGATTCCTTATTAACTAGAATCTCTATAATAGCAATAGAGAACCTTTTACTAATATTAATATAGCAAAAAGAGGTTTCTACCTAAATATTACTATAACTCCTAAACATAATCTTCTATATAATATAGAAGATAATAGCTCCGCTTTATCTCTATAAAATATAAGAGATAATATATCTTCTAATATAGAAGATAATACCTCTATAAAATTAAAAGAAGAGGTATTTACTGTAACAGAAGAATAGTATTAAAAATTAGGCTATCCTTCTTATCCTTACTTAGTTAAAACAGCTAAGTTAACTAAGGGAATTCCTTTAGAAAAACTAAAGGAAGAGGACTTATATTGTCCTAACTGTATTAGGTCTAAGTTAACTAGGCAACAGCCTAGAATTAACTATAATAGAGCTACTTTTCCCTTAGAAAGAGTATATATAGATACTCTTAAAATTACCTCTATATTTATTAATAGAAATAACTACGCTATTCTATTTATAGATAATTATTCTAGCCTTAGAGATATTAAATTCGCTAAGAAGAAAGAAGATATAATTAATATCTTAAAAAATAAGCTACAATACTATAAAAATTAGGGGTATAATTATCCTAAGCGTCTATGCTTAGATAACAGCACTAAGTTTAATATAGGGGAATTATCTACCTATACTAAAGAAAGAGGGATTATATTAGAGTCCTCTACACCTTATACGCTAGAGCAAAACAGAATAGTAGAAAGATCTAATAGAGCTATTCTAGATAAATCTAGGACTATTATAGTAGTAAATAACTTACCTAAGTTTCTATAGGATATTATTCTAAAAGAAACTACTAAGTTATTAAATTATACTGCTATAAGAAGACTAGAAAAGACCCCTATAGAGGCCTTTCTAGACTATTTTTATCCTAATAAGGATAATAAACCTAATTTATCTAAATTAAAGAAAATAGGCTCTAAGGTCTTAGTCTATAGACCTAAAGAAAGGCGTATTTAGTTAGATAAATTAAATACCTATACAGAAGAAGGTATTTATTTATCTATAGAAGGAAGTAATATATATACTATATATATTCCTTTTAGGCCTTATAGGTCCTCTATAGTAAGGACCTTATATATTAAATTTATAGAAAGTACTATAAGAGAGGGAGAAAAATCTACTATTCCTTCTAGTACTTCTATAAATAAAGAAACTATTCCTTCTTCTAATATAGAGGTTAGAATACCTTTTATATTTAAGAAAGAAAAAGATAAATATAAGGCCTATAATACTATAGAATATAACTATAGTACGAAACCTCTAGAGCCTACTACTTTAAAACAAGCTCTAGAAGGACTAGAAAAAGACCTCTAGTTAGAAGCTATATATAAAGAATTAGCTACTATTATCTAAAGAGGTACTTTAAAAGCAGTATTACCTAAAGAAGCATATAAGTCTTCTAGGGTACCTTTAACTGCTAAATAGGTCTTTAAGAAAAAATTTAATATTAATAGTAATATTAATAAATATAAGGCCTAATTATATATTAGAGGTTTCTAGTAAAAATATAGGCTAGATTACTTTTAAACCTTTGCTGCAGGTAGTAACCCTACTACTTATAGGGTACTATTAGCTTTAGTAGCATATTTAGATTAAGAAATCTAACAAATAGATATTATTAGAGCCTTTCTATATAGGGATTTAGAAGAAGAGGTATATATAGACCCTTCTAATATCCCTTTATTTAATCTCTTTAGAAAATATCCTAATTTAAATACTATAAACTAGGAAGATAATAAGGATTAGATATTGTTACTTTTAAAGGCTTTATATAGCCTTAAATAAGCTCCTAGGCAGTAGCAGTTAAAGATAAAATCTATATTAAAAGAAATAGGTTTTATATCTTTAAAATCTAATAAAGCCACTTATTATAACTAGGATAAAAATAATCCTTGTTATATTATTACCTACGTTAATAATTTTCTTATACTTAATAAAGATATTAAGTATATAGAAAATATAAAGGGTAAAATCTCTAAATATATAGAGATATAAGACCTAGGTGAAGTTTCTAAATTTCTAGGGCTTTATATATCTAGAGATAGATCTAAAACATCTATAACTATCTCCTAAGCCTATTATATCTAATAACTTCTAAAAAGATTTAATTTACTAGAAGTAAAAGGAAATAATATACCTATATTAATAGGTATATTAAATAGTCCTCTAGGTAACAAGATAGAAGGATATACTCCTTCTAATAACCTATTAAAGAAATATTAACGCCTTATAGGTTCTCTTATATACGCTATATTTATAACTAGGCTAGATATTACCTATAGCGTATCTTTTACTTCTTGTTACCTATATAACCTAATAGAATTCCTACTTAAATAAAGAAAAGATATTTTAAAATATTTAAAAGAGACTATTAATTATAATGTTACTTATAATAGTAATATAGTTAATAATAGCTCTAATAATACCCTTAGCCTAGTAGGATATACTAATTCTAACTAGGCTAGTTATAAAGAAACTAGAAAATCTACTTCTAGTTATATCTTTACTTTACTAGGAGGACCTATTAGTTAGAAATCTAAAAAGCAGTCTACTATATCCCTATCTACTACTAAGGCTAAATTTAATAGCCTATAGGAAGCTATTAGGGAGGCAGTCTAGCTTAAAGGCTTATTATCTAAAATAGGGTATAATATATCCCCTATAAATATTAAAATAGATAATAATACTGCCTTAAGCTTAGCCTATAACCTAGAATATTATTAAAGAACTAAGCATACTGCCTTATATTATTATTATACTTACTAAGAAGTTAAAAAAGGTAATATAGAAGTAGAATATATACCTACTTCTTCTATGCCTGTAGATAGCTTAATAAAACCCCTTCCTAAGGTTAAATTTTAATAATTTGTTGGGCTAATAGGCCTATTTAATAATAATAAGCCTATATAATATATCTATATATTAGATATACTTTTCTTAATATTATTAAGATTTCTTTATTAATAAGTTATTAAACTTATTAATATTCTACCCTAGCTGCTGCGTAACTCCAGGGTAACTCTTTTTAACTTAACTACTTTTACTCTATAATAGAGCAAAAGAGGGAGTATTAGAAGTAAGAATATCTCTAATATTCTTATGCTTCTTTATTTTATATTTCCTCTATTATAGAGGTTATATATATATAAGATATATATATTTATAATCTACTAACTTAGTAGATTAATATATATATTAATTACGTAAGCATGTCTAATTACGTAATTAACAGAAGATTAGAGAAGGTACTAGAATATCTAAGATCTCTTAAGATCCTACCTTCTAACTCTATCTTTCCTATAAGGTTATTACTTTAAGTTAGGGTTATTTACTTAAGGTTATTAAGTTACGTAACTAAGGGTTAATTTATAAGCAGCTTACGTAAGTATAGAATATTCTAGTAAGCTAAGTATAGCTATATATAGGCTAGAATTCTTTCTATTTTTAGTTTCTTTTTCTTCTTTCTCTAAGTAAGTAAATAGTTAATAATCTAACTACTATACTTTCTTTTAACTATATATCCTTATATTCTCTATTTACCTACCCTAGGTATAAGTATTTATACTTTCCTTTTTATCCTATATTCTTATTTCTATAGGATATATCTTTATATAAGAGATATACTCTCTTATATTCTCCTAAGCTAGAATCCTTTATCTAAGAGACTAGCTTACCTATTATACTAACAAAAAGTTATAAAACCTTAAGAAAAATTAGACCCCCTTAATAGTTATTAAGGCCTACTAATCCTTAATTATAGTAATTTTCTTAAGGTTAAAATAAATACTATTAGTAAAGATAATAAACCTAAGGTACTTAGTAGTAGTTACCTTAAATTTATACTTTTTAATGTTTACTTATAGCCTAGCTTTATAAAGCTAGGTAAAAATCTTTTTAATAAACTTTTAATACTATAAAAGGTCTTTAAAGAAAATTAAGATATTATCTAAGTAAGTAGTATAAAAGTTATTAAGATACTTTATTAAGACGTTATTTATATACTACTAGAAAGTTAGCTAGTTAGAAGGGGTAAAAAGGTAGCCCTAAATTTTCTAGTAGTAACAGTCTGTCTTAGTAGTAACTAGGCCTACTTTATAAAGGAAGGCACTAACCTTAGCAGCAGCCACTATAGTAATAACAGCTATAGTAAAGTAGGTAGCTATAAGGGTAGTTACTATAGTAAGGGTAGCTACAGTAGTAGGCTAGATAAAGATAATCTAATTACTAATTAGCTAGTAATTAACTAAAGTAATAAAGAAGATAAGGGCTAAAGTAAGGGCTATAATAAAGGCTATAATAAGGGCTATAATAAGGGTAATAGTAATAGTAGTTACTAAGGGTAGTAAGGACTTTCTTTAATAGGTAGTAATTATTACGCTATAAATTATAAGGCCTAGAAGAGCCTACGTAATTACTAGCCTGCTTAAAAGCGCGCGCTAGCGGCTACGTGTAGCTCTATAGACCTTTTTTTTCTTTATCTTTTATATATTTAGACCTATAATATAAAAGCTTTTTAGCTAATTAAAGGTCTAGGAAGATTACTATTTTCCCTACTTTCCTTCTTTCCTAATAGATTATAATAAGCACCTTAAAAAAGAGCTTACTATATAAGGCTTTTACTAAGTGCTTAGTAAGAATTACTATTAAGAAAAGAATTATATTATATTCTTTTCTTATATTAATAACTATATATATATATATATATAGCTATATAGATAAAACTTAAGTAAGTAATATAATAGTATCCCTTTAATAATAATACTACTTTAAAAGTAGAGGCCTATTATAATAGTTCTTTAGCCTTAAAGTAATTTATAATTAAAGTAACTACTATCTCTAGCTTTTATAAGTAGTATATTATAATAAAGTAACTAAACTACTACTAATAAATAAGAAATATAATAAGTTATTACTTATAGTAAAGACTAAGCTACTACTTAGTAACTATATAGCCTTATTATAAAAACTTAACTAATATTAAAAAAAAGTAGAAATAATCCTTTATATAATAGTAATAACCTAGCTAGACGTTACCTTTAAAGCTAGCTAGCTTACTTACTTTAATTATAATCTAAGTTTAGCTTAATAAAAGGCTATAAATTATATACTTAGATATTTTTATTAAATATAGCACTTTTACCTAAAATATAAAGTAATACTAAGTAGTAATAATAATATATTAAAGGTAACTTTAGACGTTATATTTACTAATAACTTACTAGACTATTATAGCTTATAAGTATATATACTAAAGCTATTTAAATAGCTTATCTCTTAGTAAGCTAATAAGTAAGATATAGTAATAACGTTAACTACTAAGGCTAAATTACTAGCACTTTTATTTACTATAAAAGAAGTACTTTTTACTAGTAAATTAATTACTATACTAAGTATTTAACTATTAACTTAACCTAGAAATAAATTATTACTTAATAAGTAGGTAGCTATAAATAACTACTAATTATTTATATTAGCTATTATAATACTTAGACTATTAGGCTTATTACTAAAGAGCTTATTTAACTATAAATAAGGCTATAGTATATAGATATATATTACTACTAGCTATACTAAAAAGTAGTAGCAAATAAAATTACTATTAAATATAAGAAGTCTACTATATTAATAGCTAATAGATTAATAAAGACACTTAGTATACTATAGTTTACTATATTTATAGCTTAATTAAATATAAGTAATTAATATATACACCTTAAAGTAAAGTAATAGTAAAAACTAGCTAATAATAAAGTAAAGCTTTACTATTAAATAAAAGAGGAAAATATATAAGATATTAAAGAATAGTTAATAAATAAATAGGCTATAAATAGAGGATATTTAGTATAGGCACTATAGTAATAGATTATATTACTTACACTAAGAGGGTGTATTAAATATAGTAGAATTACATATAAATTAACTAGTAAATGTATAGTTACCTTATAGCAAATTATTAGGGAATAGGTAGTAAAATTGCCCTACTTTTAGGGTAATTTCTAATAACTAAATGGCTAGGATTAACCTAGGATTTCCTAACTAAGAAATAGGGGGATTTCCCTGTTCTTATAGATTTTTACTATAGTCACACAACAACATAACATACAACACAACCAATCAATCAACCATTACAATCCCTACGATTTAACACGTCTATACTTATTAATATTTACTAGTAGTTCCTTCCCTTGACATTATTCACGGTGTTTTGTGCCAAAGAGGTTAAGCTCTTGACGCCAAATCGGACATATTGTTACATACTGAGATGCTTAAGGTTTATACCTAAGGAGCTTATTAAAGCCAACATCGCAACATGCAAGTAATGTGGGCAGCGTACCTACACCATGTGTAAGGGTGCTAAGCATAGGGATCAAGATTGTGCTCGAGATACCTTGACTCAAAACCTGCTAGAGGTTGCCGCTGCAAATGGGTAGCAAAGATGCTTTTCTTGCCAAACAATTATAGAACTAGATCATGGGTGTAACTACATAAGTAAGTCCTATTACTTAGCAGAGCCTTACTACACAAAGTAGACTAACATTATCATCTATCCTGTCGCTGCGGTACACAATTCTGCTACGTGTGCGGCCTCAAATGGAAGACGTGCTTATGTAATCAATGGGAGAAGGAACGGCTCTACGCCCGTGCCATTGTGATTGTGAACCGGGACGCAAATGCATTTCTTCTGGGTCATGAGAGTCGAGCTCGAAGGGTTAAAAGAGAGGGACAGAATCTGGTTATCAACCATCAGTGTTTACACAACACATGGAGAAGCCGAAGCGGCACTTATCGATGTGAAGAGTGTCACGATAGGTTGTCTGTTTATATGAATGCACTCAATGCCGCATCCGTGCTTGCCGACGATGTCAGTTCAACCGACTCTAAGCCACTTGGGAATCTAAGTCTTTTACATAACGAATCTCTCTGCGAGATTATATTACTTTCTGTTTTCTACTTTTAGGCTCTTAAGCCTGCACTTTATCCCGGTTGTCTATCTACTTCGATTCAACATGTGTGTATCTTACTAGAATTTAGCTTTCACACCTCAATTTAGTAGTGCTGTTCCGTGAGGAACCCCTGGGTTAGGACATCTAGCTCTTGTTATTAGCTTGTCTTTAATAAGTACCACTCACCTATGTTTCCTCCTGCAGTAATCCTCCCTTCTTACGACTATTAATTCTACAATCCTACTTATCTATATCGCCGTTATCTATACTTTTTGTCTACTAAATATGTTCTATAGTGGCGAAGGTACAAAGGTTATGTTAAAGGCAGGGGTAGTATTAGAGTACTAGTATTACTTACTTTAGTGCTCCTAGCTTCTAGAATCAACAGTCTAGAAGGCCTCCTTTTATGTAAACAGGTTGCGGTTAGGTACCAGCCACTTGTAGACCTGTACAGTGGCCCGTGTCAAGGGGACAACGCGTATCTCGGAGTCCTAGGACCTAAAGACTTTTTTCTTATTCTTTTAAGCTTTTTAGGAGATGGATTAGATTAGTGCTTAGACATCCTAGCTTATATTTCCTTTCAGTAGTATAGTCTGTTAGTAGGTATATTTATTTCTTTAAACTGCTTTACTACGTAAGACCGCTACTGCCCTGCACCTACGCTTAAAGAACCCTAACTATATTAACCTTACAAACAGAACACAAAATCGTCACAATTAGTCTATTTACCAGCCTTATTGCACACAAGATGGAAAAGACGCATGTTGTTATTGTAGGCGCAGGACCGGTTGGCCTGTTTACGGCCTACCTCCTCGCCCGGCAGAAGATTAAGTGCATTGTCTTGGAGAGGCGCCACGGCGTGTCGGAGCACCCCAAAGCCCACACTATCAACCCCAGAACGCTCGAAATCTTCCGTCAGGCCGGATTGGATGTAGCTTACATCCGGAAATATGCAGCCGGGGCCAGAGATGCTGGATCTGTACGTCTTGTCTATGGTCTAGCCGACGCTGAGATCGGCTCCTTCCCCTACGAACGCCAAGACGACGAGGTACGCAGCCTGACGCCAGAGCCTCTTGTAAACTGGCCACAGCCGGAGCTTGAGAGACTACTCCAGAAGTCGGTGATTGAGACAGGGCTCGTTCATATCAGGAGAGGGTGGCAGGTTGATTCAGTTAACATGATGACGGAGACAACGGGGGTAGAAACTGGCTGTGTCTGCGTCGTCTCATGCAGCAGCAGCAGCAACAGCAGCAACAGCAACACCAGTTCCACTAGACTACGCAGGGACGCAGACGGAGACACGACCCGACACAAATGCATTCAGGCTGATTTTGTCATTGGCGCTGACGGCGTGAACTCGACTGTGCGAGAAAAGATGGGCGGCATCGAATTTCAATCCATGGGACCAGGCTACGCGTATCAGTCGGTCATCTACAGGGGCAGTCTGCGCTCGGCGCTTCCGGCTGATCGCGAGGCTATGCTCTACTTTTGCTTCCACCCCGATCATCCGAGCCAGTTTATTGCACACCGTCTCGATACCTCCTTCGTCCACGTCACGCCTGTGATGGACACGGTGCCGTTGCCGTCGGCTGGTGCACAACAACGCAAGGCAGCGGCAGCACGATCATCGCCCGAGGCCTGCCTCCCGGGTCTGCGGTACACCGAGGTTCTTCGTACCATCTGGGAGACTGCCCCGCGTGTGGCAAGCTCATACAGTGATGCGAAGCACGGCCGCGTGTTTCTCGTTGGAGATGCCGCCCACAGCTTGCCGCCCCAAGGTGGCCTGGGTCTAAACACAGGCATTGCCGACGCACACAACCTGGTGTGGAAGCTGGTTTCCATCATGCAGAACAAAGGCAACTCTTCGCACCTCCTCTCCAGCTACACTCGCGAGCGCCGGCCCGTCGCACTCGCGAACCTCGAGTACTCAAAGGCCAGCGAAGCGGCTTTCTACTCGGTCAGCACCACGCTGGTGGGCGTCGCCGTCCAGTACCAGGAAGCAAGGGCAGAAGTGCCGGGTCTTGCCATGGATGCGTTCCTCCAACAGCCCGTCGTTTGTGCCGGGGTGGCAGGAGCAGTGGCGGAGGCGAGCCAACACTTTGACTCGCTGGCCCTCCAGCTCGGATTCATCTATGACGACGATCCGTCGAGCACGCGGCCCCTTCTCGACAACCCGACGAGATACGTGCCGCGAGCGTGTCCCGGGGCCAGACTGCCACATGGGATGATCAGTGGCGAGAATGACGATGGTCATCGTGATGGTAGGCTGTTGTCCCTCTTGGACCTTGTGCCCTACGATCGATTCACCGTGTTGCACCACGCCAACCCCGTATTCGCGTCTTGCGACTGGGCCATAGATGTGGCAGGCCTTGGTATGCCGGAAGCTTGGCATGACGCGGTTCCGGAGATCAAGAAGGGGAAAGGGATCGTTGTGAGACCGGACCTCCACGTGCTGCTACATGTAGACAACCCGCGCCAGGCGGAGGATGCGGTCGCAGAGTATTTAGACCGAGGTGAAGTGCGGCGCATAAGGTGATGGTTCTGTGCGAGTTCAATATGCCAGTCAGTGCTTAATTAACGTTTTATTTGTTCTCTTGTCAACAGACCTATGTGTCGCTCTCGACAACAGTCTTCCTTTCTCTAGATCTGTAGTGACCTGTCCCCTTCCGGTTCCCACTCCTCTCTCTTTTCTCGAACGTTCGGGTTCTCAGCCAAATGATTTTCAAAAGAGTTCAACTTGTTGCTCGTTGATACTAGCAATAACCTAGCTACTGCGACAAGTTTCCTTAATTAGGTGAAACGTCGACTCTATTTTGTATAGGACACTTAGTAGACAGGCACTTAAATGACAAGCCACTTAATGTTGCAGCCGAGGCGGGAGGACAAAGATTTCTAGCAGGATAAGATTTCTAGCCTATGCCACTGAGAAGTATCTTATAGTTAAGTTTAGGTGGGAAAGGTCAGTCTAGGAAGTTCTGGGAACCACCGATCGTCCCAAGAGGGGAAGCAGAGAAGATTCTAGGCCGTGCTCTAAACAAAAGTCTAAAGCAAGGTACACCATGCTCTTTTCTTTTTTAAGTTTTCGCTTTTCGGCTTTTCATGCAAGGGCATTCTATTAACAGATAGGCCGGATAGGCCGGACATCCTATTTAGGAATCGCATTTATTGCCTTTAGCAGTTTGTATAACATAGCAAACCTACTAAAATCTAAACTCTTGCCTACTAACTCCTTTCCCTATTATTTACATCATCTTATTAGTTCTAATTAACCTGTAATACTAGATAATAAGAGGCAGGGAGCGCCAAGTACACATTCCCTAGCGTTTATTACTGCCTACCTATTATAGGTATAACGTCACATATATTATCTAAAACTTTATATTCTACTTAACATATTGCTGTAAATCCCTTAGCTTAAAGAGCATAAGGGGCTGTAGTTTAAATAAGCAAGCTGAACTTGCCTGCAAGTCTTAGTTAACAAGATGATAACCATGGCTCCTACACTCTCTACTACTAACAACAGTAATTATAATCACGAAACTAAGAACAAGCGGCTAGGATTACGGAGTAGGCAGAAATCTACTACTAGTCACCACCACCATCAACAACATTATCAACTATCGCTAGCGTCCCCAGCCACATCCTCGCAGCCGTCTAGGCCTCGCACTCGGCGTCGTTCCTCGCTCGTCAATTATCCAGGGGTTACCAATAGCAAACGGCATAAATCTGTACATATTTCGGCGGATGAGTACAAGGCCATCAGCGATCTCGTCGAGCTCGCCAAGGATTTCCTCGTGAAGCATCAAACCAGCGACGATAACGATCTAGACTCGCCAACCCGAAGCGGAACCAGCAGTAGTAATGGCGGCGGCGTTGGCAGCGGCTCTCTTGATATCTCGAAGCCCCCAACGCGGGATGGGCCCTTCGACCCCTTTGGCGCCAACTTCGACGCCCGGGAGTGGGCCAAGTCCTTCTACCTTCTCCGCTCCGAAAGCTGCGAGGTGCGAAAGGCGGGCGTGGCGTTCCGCAAGCTGAGCGTCTCAGGCCATGGACCCGGCACGGCGTTCCAGACGACGGTCGGCAACGCGTGGTGGTTCCAGGCCGTGGCCGTCGTGCGTGGGCTGTTACGCATGAAGCGTCTACAGGAGGTACGCATTCTGCAGGACCTTGAGGGCGTTCTCAAGGATGGAGAGATGCTCTGCGTGCTAGGTCCACCAGGCAGTGGGTGCTCGACCTTTCTGCGGACGATCGCGGGTAACACGCGTGGCACGCAGGTAGCAGGCGACGCCTATCTCAACTATCGCGGTCTGACTGCTGAGGAGATGAGACGCTATTTCCGAGGCGACGCCATCTATACGGCCGAGGAGGATGTCCATTTCCCGGTGCTCTCGGTGGCTGACACGCTCTTTTTCGCCGCGCGCGCAAGGGCGCCCAAGACGCCGCCAGGAGGTCTCACGACGGACGAGTATGCACGGCGGGTGCGCGACGTGACCATGGCCATGCTGGGCATTCAACACACGCTCGAGACGCCCGTCGGCGGCACTGACGGGGACACGGCGCGCGGCGTGTCTGGCGGCGAGCGTAAGCGTGTGAGCATCGCCGAGGCGGCCCTGAGCTTCGCGCCGATCCAGTGCTGGGATAACAGCACGCGTGGGCTCGACAGTAGCACGACAATAGGCTTTTGCAAGACCCTGCGCGTCCAGAGTGACATGATGGGTATGACGAGCGCCGTCGCCATTTACCAGGCGCCTCAGGAGGCCTACGAGCTCTTCGATAAGGTTCTCGTCCTCTATGAGGGACGACAGATCTACTTTGGCCCGACTACCCAGGCCAAGGCCTACTTCCAGCGGCTGGGCTTCCTCTGTCCGAAGAACCAGACGACCCCCGACTTCCTGACGTCCATGACCAGTCCAGCGGAGCGTGGGCGAGAGGGTATCATCAAGCCTGGATACGAAGCCAAGGTGCCGCATACGCCGGACGAGTTTGTGGAGGCGTGGAAGACGAGCAGCCTCCGCCGCCGGCTCGACCAAGAGGTTGACGCGTACGACGCGTGCTTCCGCCTCACCGGCGGCGGCTCCGGCTCCGGCTCCGGCTCGCGGACCCACTACGCCGAGTTCCTTGCCAGCAAGAAGACCGACCAGTCTTCTTTACAGCGATGGAAGTCGCCCTATACCCTCTCGTACCCGCGGCAAATTCTGCTGTGCTTGTGGCGTTCCCTCGCGCTGATAAAGGCGGCGCCGCAGATGACGGTGACGATGCTCGTCGTCAACCTCTTCCAGACCGTCATCGTCGCTAGCCTCTTCTTCCGGCTGCCTGAAACGGCCGAGTCCATGAGGTCCCGCAGTACGCTACTGTTTACGGCCGCGCTGGTCAACGCCTTTATCTGCATACTCGAGGTATCGGCCTTGTTTGCCAAGCGGGCCATTGTCGAGAAGCATGTTCGCTACGCCCTCTATCACGCTTCTGCCGAGGCCATCGCTGACCTAGCCATGAGCTTACCGTTCAAGCTGCTCAACTCCATCATCGTCAACACCGTCTTCTACTGGATGTGCAACTTGCGAGCGGGGGGCGGCGCTTTTGCCTTCTTCGTGCTGGTCCAGTTCGCCATGACGCTCGCTCTGAGCCTGTTCTTCCGCCTCGTGGCCTCGGCGGCCAAGAGTCAAGCGACGGCCATGGCCCCAGCATCGACAGTGCTGCTCACCCTGGCCTTGTACACAGGTTTCGGCGTACCCCCCATATACTACAAGCCCTATGCTGCATGGATCGCCAAGCTCAACCCCGTCGCGTACGGGTTCGAGGCCCTCATGATCAACGAGTTCGGCAACGGGCGCAGGTTCCCTTGCACAGCCTTTGTTCCGTCTGGCCCAACCTATGACGCGGGCATGATGGCGATGCCGCAGACGCGCGTGTGTGCCGCGCAGGGGGCTGTCGCCGGAGCTCCCTTCGTCGATGGGAGCGCCTACATCTCCGGCGCTTTTGGGTATCAGGACAGCCACCGATGGCGGAACGTCGGCATCATCTTTGCCTTCGCAGCAATCTACCTCCTGCTACACCTCGTTGTCACGGACTTGGTAAGCAGCGAAAGGAGCCACGGGGAGGTGCTCGTTTTCCCCAGGGGAAAAGCCCCGACAAGGCGGGCAAAGAGAGACGACGTGGAGGATCATATCACCAAGGGAAGAGCAGAAACACCGAGCATGAGCATGAGCACGTACATAGCTTCCTCCTTCCCCTCCGAGCCTGCTGCGCCTGTGTTGAAGAAGAACGGGAGTGAGCATTGGACCAGTAACATTGCGGACAAGTATACTGGTGAATGGGGTTTTCCACCGACGACTATGGAGAGTGAAAGAATCTGCAATATAACTGCCAGTAAAAATTCTCCTCATCCCCCCGCCACTACCATATCCTGGAACTGGCCGCAGGGCCACAGCAGCTTGGATTATCACGATCATGGCCATAGCGGGCTGGGGATCGACCGCCAGACGGCCATTTTCCATTGGAGCAACGTCTGTTACGATGTCAAGGTCAAGAAGAAGGAGACGAAGCGCATTCTGGACTGCGTGGACGGGTGGTGTGAGCCGGGTACTCTCACTGCGCTCATGGGCGTCTCGGGCGCCGGCAAGACGACCCTTCTCGACGCCCTCGCCTCGCGCCTGTCAACCGGCGTCGTGACGGGCGAGATGCTCGTAGACGGATCCCCGCGGGATGACTCGTTCCAGCAGAAGACTGGCTACGTCAAGCAGCAAGACCAGCATCTCGTCACTTCGACGGTGCGAGAAGCCCTCACCTTCAGCGCCGTCCTCCGCCAGCCGGCCCGCTTCTCGCACGAGGACAAGATGGCCTACGTCGAAAAGGTCATCGACATCCTTGGCATGGGGCAGTATGCCGACGCCGTCGTTGGCGTGCCCGGCGAGGGTCTGAACGTGGAACAGCGCAAGAGACTGACCATTGGTGTCGAGTTGGCCGCCCGTCCTGCCCTGCTTCTGTTCCTGGATGAGCCCACCTCTGGCTTAGACTCGCAGACGAGCTTCTCCATCTGCTCTCTGCTCGAGACCTTGAGAGATAATGGCCAGGCTATTCTGTGTACGATCCATCAGCCATCAGCGGTTGTAAGTTTACCCCCTACCCTCTTTCTCTCACCCTGAGTGTTTGCTATATTATCCTATTATTCTGTTAAGCTACCAATCATACCGCTGATATCCTATGCGCGCAAAAATCAGCTCTTTGAGCGGTTTGACAGACTTCTTCTTCTTGCTCCTGGTGGACGAACCGTCTACTTCGGCCGGATCGGACGCCACGCAAACGTTCTTGTTGACTACTTCATTCGCAATGGCGCTCCGCGGCCTATCAAGGATCAGAACCCGGCCGAGTACATTCTCGAACAAGTTTGCGCCGGCGGCAAGCAGAAGAATGGCATCGACTGGCCCAACATCTGGCGGCATAGTCCTGAATACGACGACGTCAAAGCCCACCTGGCGCGATTGAAGGAAGAAGCCGGCGGGAGAGCGAGGCGGAGGGGGACGATGACAATGCAACAGCAGCAGGATCCGTCTTTCGCCGCTCCCTTCTCCCAACAGCTTTCCGAAGTGACGAGGCGCGTGGCCCTACACTACTGGCGCAGCCCAAGTTATATCTATGCAAAGATGCTATTGACCTTCGGCGCCGCCCTCTTCATTGGCCTCTCGCTGCTCAACCTTCCCAACACGCAGGTCGGTATCACCATCCAGACCATCGCCATCTTCATGTTCCTCACGACGCACTTCAACCTGATGTTGCAAATCTTACCTGTGTTCGTCACCCAGCGCACCCTCTATGAGGGTCGCGAGCAGCCTTCACGCACCTACTCATGGGCTGCCTTTATGGCCGGCCAGATGGCCGTCGAGATGGTCTACAACACCCTCATGGCCCCGCCAGCATTCCTGGCATGGTACTATCTCGTCGGTCTCTACCGCAACGCCGCCGAGACCAACGACACGGCCTCGCGCGGCGGATTGGCCTTTCTGTTCATGCTCGTCTTCTTCCTGCAGGCCAGCACCTTTGCGCACATGGTCGCCGCTGCCTTAGACCTTGCCGACCAGGCCGCCGGTATCGGCAACCTCCTCTTCGTCATGATGTTCATCTTCAACGGCATCCTCGCGACGCCGCCTACCTTCTGGACATGGGTGTATCGCGTAAACCCCATCACCTACCTCGTCGAGGGCCTTCTGGGGACGGGGCTCGCTAATGCCGGCATCCGCTGCGCTGAGACCGAGTTCCTGTACATGAACCCGCCGCCCGGCCAGACGTGCGGCCAGTACCTGCAGGCCTATATCGCCCAGGCCGGCGGCTACCTTGCCGACCCAGCCGCCGCCGCTGACTGCCGCTTCTGTCTGACAAGCAATACGAACGAGGTGCTGGCGGGCGTCCACGTCGAGTTCGGTAACCGCTGGCGTGACCTGGGAATCCTTTCCATGTACGTCCTCTTCAACACCGTGGCCGCCTTTGCTCTGTACTGGACCCGTGTGCCCAAGCCTAGGAGAGATGAAGATGGTACATCATCATCAAGTCCGCAGAATGACAACAGCAGCACAAACCCTCTTGTAGAGACCTGGAATCGTCTCAAGGGGAAGGCCAAGGGTAAGGAAGGTCGTGAGGGTGTTGCTGGCGGACCCTCGCCGCAGCTTCCGTGGACCGAGGATAAACGGGCCGGCACGTCATTAAGCGGCCGCACCTTGCAGGATACGCAGGCCGTGAAAGCGCCTGGATCGGCTCGGCCGTCTTCCAACGGCAGCATCCAGGCGCTCGGGATAAGTAGGAGAAGGTACTGGGACGACGACGACGACGACGACGACGACGACGACGACGAAGACAATACTGACGACGTCCAAGCACTGGACAACAAGGTAGATAGGTATGAGAAGCAGGAAAGTGGATCGGAGGACTTAGGTGAGGGCGAAGAGGGGAGTCAGGACATCCACTTTACTATGCAAAGGCCACCCGCGACTCCTCAATACTGGATTTGATTATTATTAGATGATCATCATGGCGGGTTCAAGTTCAAGTTCAAGGTTGAATACAAGAAATTGATTCCACGTTTGTTCCAAAATGCACGTATTTTTCACTGAACAATATCTGCTCACGTAGCTACTTTACACTGCTCTCACGCAGTAGCTGAATACACGTCCTCCTTCAACCGGCACTCAATTACATGTCCCAGGCCACGGCAAATCCACACCTTGACGATCTTCAGGCCAGCCGCCTCCACCACCTTGCTCACGTCATGGATGGTGCGCTGAACACCGTTGGGGCTGACAGTTAGGATGAAGCCAGAGATAAGTCCCATGGCCTGGAACTCGCCGTAGTTCTTGAGCAACGGCGACGGCGCGTTTGGCAGCAGTGCGTCGCCACACGTCGGGTGCATAATGTACTCGCCGATCAGTAGGCGCGACTTCCCCGGGGCCATGGCGTCCCTGATGTGCATGAATATCTTGGTCAGATCATCGTCCTGCCAGTCAACAATGACGGACCGAAACCAGTACACGTCGGCGCCCTTAACTGGGTTCTCGTGGAAGAAATCGTGCGCGGTGAGCTTGACTGCGCCCGTGGCCAACGCCTGCGGGTCCGTCCTCTGCCAGTGTGCAGTCGCATGCTCGATCATGCCGGGCTGGTCCTGGACGATACCGACGAAATCTTCCCGGCCGCGGCGGTCGGGGAAGTTGGTCCGTAGGGCTTGGATCGAGCTGCCGAGCCCTCCACCGACGTCGACGACCACGGCACCATTTCGGAGCGTAGATTCCCAGGGGTAACCGCCAACGTCGGTCAGCCCGTGCAGGTACTCGCCCAGCGAGGCGAGCCACAAGTTGAAGGAGTCACGCCACTCGGGGTGCGCGTTGAGGTATTCGAACTGGCCCAAGCTCTTGCCAATACTCCTGGCAAAGGCTGAGTCTTGCGATGCGTAGCTGGCGCAGAGGGCCGGGTCCTTGAGGAGGTTCGGCAGCACGTCGGCCGTGGGGAAGAGGAAGGAGGCGTAGCGTACCGAGCTAGCGAGGCGCTCGTCTGTCGCGAGAGCGGTCGACGCTTCGTCGTTAGCAAAGACGTTGAGGGCCGTCTCTGCAAAGATGTGGTGCGCACACAGAGTCCGCATCACGAGTCCCAGCTTGCGCGTGTCAACAACGCCTGTCTCAGTGGCGAGGGCGTCAAGGCCCATAGGCCCGTTAGCCGCCAACAGCTTAGGGATTTCCCACTCAACAACCATGTGCAGCGCGCGAGACACGAAATAGCTGTGTGCCAGGTGGCCGAGGCGCCACTGGGGCGTGAGGACAGCTGCCTCAAGGGAGGCTGTCGCGGCGATGACGCGCTTGCGGGCATCCTCCGTCTTGGGGTCCTTTGGAACGCGAATATCTCCATGATTTGTCGTGGCTCCGTTCCCAATCTTGGACTTGGGGGAAGAGGAGGAAGATGAGGAGGAGAGTTCAACGATGAGATCGTTCGTTGAGGTGGTAAGTGTGTCCAGGAGGGACCGGAGATGGGCGATATGCTGTTCTGCAGTATTAGCCATGCTGAGACTAATGAGCATGAATGTTTTTCTTTTCTCTGTATTATTTTTCGCTTGGTTACCTAGGTAACGAATTGGACGGTTACAAGTGATGTAAGTTTAGACAAAAAGAGCCTGTTCCTTTTCTAGGACTCCCTGTCGACTGCTTCCTGATGTTAGCAAGGCTTAGGCCTTGACCAGGGAGACGAGCGGGCGGCCTGGTTCTGGGTGAGATGAATTTGCAGGTGACTTCAAGGTTTAGACGTTCAAAAAGGTTTGTAATTATAGAAATAGGGTGGTTCTTCACGTATTGTACTCAGCACTGCTTGCGCTCAGGGCTACTGTAGTGGAAGTTGTAATAAAGTCGCTTTGTATAGGATAGATAGGAATAGGGTTTGTCTATAGATTGCCTAACTAGGAAGTCTGCTATAATACTTGGGATTCTCTGCCGTTTTCGGAACAGCTGTGTCCTAACCGTGCCCATTATGCCATAACAATGTTGACCTCGCCGTGCCTATAAGCATTAGGAAAGGATGATGTCATGTTGCTTCTAAAGCTTGTTTACAGAGCCTCGTCAATGATTACCTTAATTCAGCTATGAAACACCACACACCTACTAGTGGCGCGGATCTTAGAGATCGTTTTGCCTGGCATGCAGCGGCGTGAGAGGCTTGCGAAGGAGTCTGCCGAGGGGCGGGGTGTCTAAGAAAGAGGACGGCGTCTAGACCTAAACGATCAACACGATCAAGCAAGTCGAAACCCAGCTGAGGGAATAAGACCACACCCTAACCGCTACGTCCGGATTCCTCTTTCTTCTATGACTTCCTTACCTGTAGACTCCTGCTGCTTCCTGTCGACGTTCAGAGAGTTTGCTGCTAGACCAAGCAGTACTATACCGCTCGAAAGTCCTCTAGAAGCGACACAACTAACGATATCTCTAATCTCTTGTTGGCCTATTGCTGAGTGCTCCTCGATCCAGTAGCCGATAGGTGTGACAAGAACATTGTTAGCGAGCCAAAGTGTTACGTAAGCCCACAGGCTACGTAAAGCGGCCATTACTCCACATTAGTACCGGTAGCAGATAGATAAATCAACTACATACACACCACCAAACCATGACACAAAGCTTATGGAAAGGCAGCCAACCATCGTTCAAGCGCACAGAAGCAGCCCGCGAACGTTCCCGGATGTCCCCAGACGTCCCCAACAGAGATTGCTTGACGTCATCCCAAGTTCCATTATACTGTTGACGTACGTACGTCTTTAAACCTTGGCCGTCCTGCGTGTTGGCCAAGGTAGCTCTAACTAAACTTTTGTCTTACTACCTAGGTACCTAGGTATGTCTTTACTGCTTGAAAATTTAATTTTAGACTTTAAACTCGGTCCTGTCAGACCACCCTCTTGGGACGGCACAGAACAGTCAATGAGCATGCAATGACCCTTTTCACTCCTTGTTCTTTTTTAGGGTTCGTTTCATACATTGAGAACGGAGTTATCACTTTTACATCAAGGTCACAGATTTTCGTCAGTTAGAGCGTGACCGTATTCGGACTCGCTTTCCCAAAAAGCACTTTACTCCTAGAGATTTTGTTATGAGGGGGCCTGTGTGCTGGGAGGTCACGTGACCTCCTGGGCCCCTCACCTCTTCGCCAGCCTCTGCCTATAGCCTTAAGAGGAGGATTTTCCTCCTTACTACACACTACTATAGATTAGTAATAACACTAGTTACCTTACTTTGTTACTCTTATGCTCCTATAGGTTATAGAGCCTAGGCCTATATTAATTTTTCTTTTAAATTAATTAGGTTGCCTTTACTTATCTTTATTAATTTATAATTATCTGCTAATTATTATAGTAGTTACTTAACTTTACTTACTATTTTTACTACAGCCTAAGCTAAGGATCCTTTACTAATTACTATAGGGATACCTTTACCTATTAACTACCTTAATCTATTACTTTAGGCGTCTATTAAACAGTAGTAAATTACATAACGTTTTAGATACGCCTTTTACTATAGTAAAAGAAATACATAAAGATTAATATATAGTTAGGCTAACTATAGTCTAAAGTAACTTACCTATATTACTATTATTATAGCTAATAGTAGTAATTACTAAATAGTCTTATTAACTATCCTTAAGCTTAAGGGGGAGTTAAACTAGTCCTTATAGATTATACTTATTAGTGCTACCCTCTATACTAATAAAGTTAAGAAGTATATTAACTATAATATCCCTTAACTAGCTAAAAACACTATAGCCTTTATCTTATAAGAAGCTAACTATAACGTTATATATAACCTTTTTATTTTATTATATAATATATTAATTAATAAGCTCCTTAACGTAAGATAGTAAGATAATAGTAATCCTTACACCTTAATAAAGGCACTTAAGAAATATATTCCTAAGGTATCTAAAGACGTAGTTAGAGCCCTTATTAATAAATTATCTAAAGGTAGTGCCTAAGATTATAAGACTCTTTATAATGCCCTTAAACGCGTATAGTATCTATACGCCTATATTACTAGCCTCTATAGTAAAAACTCTAACTACTATTAGGCTATCCTCTTACTTAATTATTTTAAGATACGTCTGCTTAATATATATAAGCACTATACTAATAATAATAAGAAGCCTAAGTAGGCTATAGTTATTAAGACTATTTATATACTTACTTAAGATAAGGAGTAAAAGATAAGCCTTATTACTTACTATAAGGTAGCTACTATAGTTACTACTACCTCTAGTACTAACAGCTAATACTCTTACTAAGAAGTTAGGCTATAATATTTACTCTTATTATAAAAAGGGTTATATTACTATAAAGTGTTAGACTACTTATCTAAAGCTTATTCTTACTAACTATATGTTTTATAAGAATCTACTTACCTATATAGCTAAGTATGTCTATAATAAGGATTATAAGGAGGCTACTACCTTTACTACACCTAATTCTTTTATATTAGCTTTTATAAAAGGTGCCTTAGGCGCACTAAGTAGCTTCTTAATTACTAGCTTTATAATATAACTAAGTAAGGCTATTTTTACTACTATAAGTAATAAAATTATTACTTTATCTAATATTATACTAGATTTAGGCTACTTAAGCCTTATCTTTAACTTACTTTAACTTTTTATATTATATACTATTTATAATAACTTTTTTTTTTTTACTATTATAAATAAAAAGTAAGTATATCTAAAGGGATCTAGTACTATCTTCTTTTAAACTTAAGATCTAGCTAATCTATCTTAGATAATTAACTAGACTATTAAAGATATTAAGTATAGCCCTTATAGCCTAGCTAACCTTCTTAGCCTTAGTAAGCTTTATAAGGTAGGAATTAAGTATAACTATATAACTACTAGTATTATTAACACTAAATCTAAGGCCTAATTAGCTACTATTAAATAGATTTCTAATATCTATATACTTTATATTATAAATAGGCTAACTATACTTATAGTAACTACTCTTACTTTATCTATAGTTAGAAGTAAGTGCTAGCTAACCCTTAAGATAATATACTATTAACTTATTTATACCTATCTATTATAGGTTATTAAGGCCTACTGTTAAGTAGGTATATAATTTACCTAGGCTAAGATTAATACCTTTTACTATAAGGCCTACTACTTAGCTAAATCTATAGAGCTTATTAGCTGTAACACTTTACTACCTCTTACCTTAGTAGGTAAAGAGATTTATTTTAACCTTATTAAGGTTAAACTGCTATTAAAGACTAGTATAAGATACGCCCTTTATTTTCTTAACTATTATAGTAGCTACTATTAGCTTTAACTCTTATAGGCTTATTACTATAAGGTTATACTTAATGCTATTAAGAATTTTAATACTACTTTTACTAATATAACTAGCTTTACTATTAAGAGCTAGGTTTCTAATAACGCGCCTAAGCTAAAGAAGGTGCTTTATAATCCCTACTTTATAAGCATAAGGCTTAACCTTATAATTATATATACCTTATTAATAAATAGGTTAATTAAGTAAGCTAGTTATATACTTATAGAGGCTGCCTATATGTTACTTATTAATAACAGCCTACTAGAGGAGCTCTAGGATTATACCCTTAACACTATAGTATAAATCCTTAACCTTTTACCTTAATCTACTAGGGGTAAAATAAGCCCCTATAAGATTATTACCTATAAGCTTAACCTTATTACTAATTATAAGCCTCCTTATATTAAACACCTTTATACCTTTAGCTATATAGTATATATATATATAAAAGGTAGTAAGCGCCCCTTATGTTCTATAAAAATAAAGCTATACGTAATAAAAGGTTACCTTATTAAATATAGCTCTTTATATAGCTATATCTACTACGTCTATATCCTAAGTAAGAAGTAAGTTATTTACTATTATAACGTTTATTTCTATAAAAGGCCTAAAAAAACTATTTTTTACCTTATTAATAAAGTAGCTATCTTAGTAGATACTAATTATAATATACTATTTAATAAGCCTAATCTAATAACCTAGTATTTAGCCTATATCTTTAACTTATATTAACCTATTACTAAAAAGTCTTATAACTAGTAAATTAATTAATCTAATAGTAGTAAGTTAGATAGTAAGCGTATTAATAATAGCTACTATATAACACCTCCTCTAGAGGATTATTAATAGTAACCTATCTTTACTATACACCTTACTTAATAAACTAATAATATAGATACTACTAAAGATAAGTTTTATAATATAGAGTAGCAAGAGGCTAACTTTCTAGCCCCTATTATAGAGGAAGATTAGCTAGACCTTATTACTAAGGTTATTACTACTTTAGTTACTAAAGGGGGCTAACTACACTATACTAGCACTATAAAGCTACCTAGCTACTACTAAGATACTACTAGTATCTAAAAGTATAATAAAAAAGCTTATCTTACTATAAATATTTAGGTTTATAATAACGCCTATTATTACTTTATTAGCGTACTTACTACTACTGCCTTATTATATATACTACCCCTTAGATATAATATTCTATTTACTATTAAGAAGGCTAGAGAAGGCCTACACTAGCACCTCTAGAAGCAGGCTTATAATACTAAGATCTAATAATTTACTAATAAGGAGGTCTATACCCTTATTAATCCTCCTTTTAATATAAAGATTGTTCTTAGTAAGTAGGTATTTAATATTAAAACTAATATAAAAAATAAGATTATTAGATATAAAGCCTAATAGGTAGTCTATAGTAACTATAAGTAAGGTAAATAGTCTTTATAAGAGGTGTATACTACTATAGCTACTACTACTACTATATGCCTCTTCTTTACTATTATTAACTTATATAGACTAGTATATAAAATATATAACTTTAATACTGCCTTTCTTACTACCCCTATACCTAATAGCACTTACGTCTACGTCTGTTAACCTACTAGTTACACTACTAATAATAATAAGGTGTAGTTACTTTATAAGGCTCTTTATTACCTTTATAAGGCACTACTATAGTAGTTTATACTTATTAAAGGTAAAATAAAGAAAATTAGCTTTTACTTAGTTAAGGGAGAAATTTACCTCTTTATTAATAAGGAGCTTAATACCTACGCCTTAATATATATTAATAATAACATAGTAGCTGCTACTAATAAGGAGACTACTAAAAAGGTATATAACACGCTTACTAAGGTCTGCCTATTAAAGGACCTTAGTAAGGCTTCCTAGTTTCTTAGCTTCTAGATCTAGCGCTTTACTACTAGTAAGATCTTTATTAACTAATATAAGTATACTAATAGTATACTTTATTACTTTAGATATAGTAATCTTTAACCTATTAAGACTCTATTACCTACTAACTATAAGTTACTTACTATATAGGCAAAGGATAAGTGTTCTAAACCTAACTAATAAACCTATATTAAGTAGACTAGCTGCCTTAACTAGTTAGCTACTAGCATACGCCTAGATATTACTTTTATAGTTAGTAAGCTCTCTTAGGCTAATACCAGCCTGTTATCTACCTATCTAGCTGCTATTAAGTATCTTTTTTACTATCTTAAAGGCACTACCTATTATAGTATCTTATTTAGTAGACTTAACCCCTCTACTAACGTTAGCCTCTATGTAATAGTAGATACTTTTTTTACTAATAATTACCTATTATAGGTTTCTATAGGTAAATACGTTATCTACTTTATAGGATTACTAATTACTTAGAAGTTAAAAAAGCAGACCTTTATTACTTTAAGCTTTATAGAGGTAGAGTTTATTAACCTTATACCTACTGCTATTACTATAAAGTAGATTTACTACTATACTAAGTAGCTCCTTAGCTAACTAATAAATACACTAACTATCCTTTTTACTAATAGTACTAATATAATAGTTAACGTTATAAATCCCCTTAATAAGGTATATACCTAAAGTATTAACGTCTAATATAAATAGATAATACAAGAGGTCTACACCTAAAAGAATATTACCCTCTAACTTATTAAGGGCACTAAGATAGCTACTAATAGTCTTACTAAGCTACTAGTACTAACTAAATATAAAGACTTTATATAGTTACTAAGTATAGTAAATAGGTTAAATTAAAGAGCTATATAGGCTATTATAAAAGATATATATTATAGAGGATATATATTAGTAAATTAGTATTATATAGACTTTAGTATATAGATTAATTATTACTAGACTAATAGGATAATTACTAGCATATAGCTAAAGTTATTATATACTTTAAAAACTCCTTAGATTTAGAGGCTTTTAGATTAGGCTATTATTTTACCCCTATATATAATATTCATTAAGTTAGTAGAGCCTAAGGGGGAGTGTTATAAGGGGGCCTGTGTGCTAGGAGGTCACGTGACCTCCCAGGCCCCTCACCTCTTTGCTAGCCTCTGCCCATAGCCTTGAGAGGAGGATTTTCCTCCTCACCACACACCACTACAGATCGGCAATAACACTAGTTGCCTCACTTCGTTGCTCTTGTGCTCCCACAGATTTAGAGTTATCAAGAGATCCGCTCATCTTCTATTAAGGCCAAGGGATAAATTTTCACCTGTGACGACGCCGTAGAGAGACCTTCAAAACAGGCAACTTGATGCAAAGTTTGGTACCTTGTACATACCTAACGCAGTAGCATAAAAAAGCTCACAAGAGAAAACCTCGCGTCATATCATATCCGACCTCTCTCCCCCCCCTTAGAAAAACAAGTAATTCTTAGAGCAAACAACAGAAACACTGCGAGGACAAGTACTCAGCCAGACACGCAGGAATACCACAGCACACATCGACAACCCCAAGGATGGAAATCTACCGCCTAACCGTTGTAAATGATGCCAATGGTAGCATCACTGAAAAGAGCATCTACAAAGACGCAGTCAGCCTCTTCCCCTTCTTCCAAAGGCAGTCCTCTCTTCTCCTC
>NW_007361113.1:0-52729 GCF_000149035.1 Colletotrichum graminicola M1.001
GCCTTAACTAAAGATAAGCTTACTACTTACTAAGAGGTCGCTATAGCTATAGTAATTACTAGGATATCTTAGTAAGTAACTATATAGCTATATATAGTAAGAAGTAAGGCTATTATAACTATACCTAATAGGCTTATATATAAAACTAAATATATAATAATACTAAATAATCTTAACCTATATAATCTTATGTACTTAAACAGCTAGATAAGCTACTATTATAAGGAAGTGCGTAAGTATACTACTTAGTAAAAGGATATTAAAGACGTAGCTAATATAGTTAAATCTACTATATCTATAGATCTTTAAGAAAGATATTATAAATCTAATAAATTACTAGCTAAATAGCTTAATAAGCTTAGTGTAGTAGTAAGAATAACTAAAGAAGAGCGCGTAAAGTATGCTTATAATAAATATAGTAAAGTGTTAGTAAAAGCCTAACAAAAGGCCTTAACTACTAAGAAAGATCTTACTATATAGCTTAATAAATAAAATATAGCCTATAGTAAATTAGTATAAGTTAATTTACCTAACTACTAATAGCTATTAATCTAGTTTAATAACCTTACTACTGCTTTATAAAGTAGTGCACTTAGCGCCTAGCTAGATTTATATATAGTAACTAGTAAAATAATAGGTAATTAAAATAATCTTAACTAGTAGTCTTTTTATAAAATAGTACTAGAGAGGGTTAAAGCCTGTACTAATAACTTACTATATTATAGCTAAGCAGGCTGTAGTATATTTAGCCTAACTAGAGGTAATAATAATAATAGCCTAACATACACTAAAGGCGTAGTAAAGGAGAATAAATTAACTAATAAAAGATATTACTATTAATAAAGTATAAGCAAAAAGGTAAAGTGCCTTATATACTTTAACCCTTATTTATTATAATTTTACTACTTTATAAATAAATTATAAAGGCCTAATAATTAGTAGGTAAATATATAACGTTAGTAATAAGTTAATAAGCTTAATATTACTAAATAAGTATAAAGAATTAAGGCTAAGTTATATTAACTATATAGTAAATACTATATAAAGATAGCTTTTTATACTACTTTATAAGGCTATAAGCTAGGTAATTTAGCCTTACTTAATTTAGGCACTACTAACTATATATTTAACTATATATTATAGTATATTATATTAGTAGTAGCCTTAATTAGTAACTATATCTAGGCTAGTACTACCTAAGTTATAATTAAAGGATATAGTACTATAAAAATTACTTTAAAAGGCGCTAATAGCTTACTAATAAAGCTCTATATATATAACGTAATATATTATAGCGTATTTACTATATTACTTATTTTTTTATAAGGCTATACTAGTAAGGTATATAGTAGGATATAAGCCTAGGTAATAATTACCTAAGGCGTATAGACTACAGCCTTATAGGCTATATTAAGGAATAAGCTAACTAATAAGTACTTAAATATTATAAGTAATATAGCTATAGCTAAAAAAGTAAAAGCGCTTTTACTATATATTCTACTAATAATTTACTACTAACCCTATAAGTAAGAAATAAATATATAACGTTAATATAGTAATAACTACTCTATAGTAATATAATAATATAGTATAAGCGTCTTAGCTACCTAAGTACTAAGACTCTATAAAGGATTATAAATACTATATATAAAGTATATCTAACCTAAGTTAACGCTATAATAATATATAACTATAATTTATATAGCCTTAGTAAAATAAGAAAGTAGATATACTACTAGCCTTATAAATCTATTATAAATATAGCGCTAGGTAATTACCTAGCGCTAGACTTTTATAATCTTAAATAGGGCTATATAGGATACTACTTAGTAATAATAATTTTAGATTAGGTAATAGGCCTTATATAAGATTTCTACCTATATAGCTACTACTAAGATACTATTAACTTAATAATAAGAGGCTTCCTTATAATACTAAAAACTAAATATTTAATTATACTAAAAGTTATTAAGGCTAACTAAGAAATCCTACGCCTTAAGTAACTTATAAATATACTCTTTAATTATAGAATCTCTATTAAGCTATTAGTAGTAAATACCTAGACTTAAAACAGCAGCACTAAGTAAATTACTATAATTATGAAACTTAAGGCGTAATATATATAGATTAATATAAAATTACTTAAAGTCCTATAGCCTAAAATTATAACTATAGCTATATACCTTTATAATTAAACACTATTAGTAGCTTAAGGGTAGAAATCCTTATATTAACTATTTTACTTATATTTTATACTTAATAAGTACGCTAAGCTTTTACTAATAGTAAAGCTAGATCTTTTATATTTATAAGCCTATAGCTACTAAGCGTATATACTAATAGCAGACGTATAACTATTATAAAACTACTAGCAAAAGCTTACTACTTATATATAAATTAGATTCCTTATTAGATATATATCTAGTAATTTATATTATATCTAGTATCTAGTGTAAAATAAGGTTTTTACTATATATAACATAATATTTAATAAAAAATAAACTTTTAATAGGTTAATAAATAGATTACTTAATAAGCTCTATAAAGCTAATCTTATAGTAATTTAATAATAAATTAATAAGCTAATTATAGCTAGTAATTAATCCTTAATATATAAAGAAGCTAATAAAGAAATAGATAAAGTAATTAAGTATACTAATATTACTCTACTAGGCGCTTTATAATTAAGTAACACACTAGAATATCTATACAAGCAGGCAAAATTCACACTTCTTCTTACTTTACTACTGTTACTACTAAGCGCCTTTTTTACAGCCTTTATAGATGTTAACGTAAGGGGTAGTAAAATAGGAACTAATAGCTTTAAATTAATTAATCTAATAGCTAATAGCTAAATAATTACTAATAGCAAAACAATTAATAAATAAATACCTAAATTAATAGCTAATAGCCTATTAATTAATTTATTAATAGCCTATAGCCTATAAGCTAGTAACTTACTTAATTTGTTAATAGCTAATAGCCTATAAGCTAGTAACTTACTAGGAACTAATAGTTCTAAAGTAATAAGGATAGTAATCCCCTATACCTTATCCTATCCCTATGTAATTAATTTATAAGACGTTACTAAGCGTAAAAAGGTGTTTAATTCCTAAGTAACTATAGCTAGCCTATTAGGTAATCTCTAGCTAGAGGTAACCTTATTTAAAGGCGTTACAAAAGGGCATTATCTTACTGTATATATAGGTAGTTAGATTACACTAAGGACTTTATTTAAGGCTGCTTTCCTTATAGGGCTTACTTTATAGCAAAAGATTAAGACTATATATAAGGCAGCTTATAGGTAATAACGTAGTTTAGTATATTATAAAGTTAACTAATAAGTAAAAACTACTACCTTTAGCTAAAGCGCGCCTAAGGCTACTTAATTAACTATATAACGCCTAATAAGTATAATAATTATAAAGACGTTACTAGTAAATTACTAGTATATAATAAAGGTGTTACTAGACTTTATAGGCTAATAGGTATATATTAGACGTTACTATACCTTTTACTAGTTTATAAATAGTTAAAAGGCTACTTATATAAAAAGTAATTTAAAGATACTAAAATAGCGCACTTATATAAGTATAAAATATTAAAATCTTAGGTAATAGTGCTATAAGTAGCAGC
Organism: Colletotrichum graminicola M1.001; assembly: GCF_000149035.1. NCBI lineage: Eukaryota > Fungi > Ascomycota > Sordariomycetes > Glomerellales > Glomerellaceae > Colletotrichum > Colletotrichum graminicola. The sequence continues at coordinate 3,637 of NW_007361113.1, forward strand.
TAAAGGGTATTAAATCCTTAGCTACTATTAGGTATATACCTATAAGCTTAATAAATATAGTTAATTAACTAAATTTAAAGTAAGACTTATAGTCTATAGTAACTAATAAGTAAAGGATCTATAAGATACCTCTATAGCTATATTAGTAAGTATATTATTTAAAATACTTATAGTAATAGCTACTTACTTTAATTTAAAATTACTTTAATATAATATAGTAAATATATTTATTTACACTACTATTAATAAGGTAGTATTTATAAAGATACCTCTAGGCTACTAAATTACTAGCTAGATCTTCTAGTTATTAAAAGCACTCTATAGGCTCTAATAATTACTACTACTATAGTAAAAGTACCTTAAAGAAGGACTTACTATATAAGGCTTTTACTAAGTGCCTAGTAAGAATTACTATTAGAAGAAGGATTATATTATATTTCTTTTTATATTAATAACTACGTATTAGCCTATTACTATATAAATAAAGTATAAGTAAGTAATAAGATAGTAGCTTTTTAGTAATAATACTACCTTAAAGGCAGAGGCCTGTTATAATAGTTCTTTAGCCTTAAGGTAATTTATAACTAAAGTAACTACTATCTCTAGCTCTTATAAGTAGTATACTATAATAAAATAACTAAACTACTACTAATAAATAAGAAATATAATAAATTATTACTTATAGTAAAAGCTAAGCTATTACCTAGTAAATATATAGCCTTATTATAAGAGGTTAACTAATATTAAAAAAGGTAAGAATAATCCTTTACGTAGTAGTAATAACTTAGCTAGACGTTACCTTTATAGCTAGCTAGCTTACTTACTTTAACTATAATCTAAATCTAGATTACTAAAAGGTAGTAAATTATATACTTAGATATTTTTACTATATATAGCACCTTTACCTTAAATATAAAGTAACACTAGGTAGTAAAGATAATACGTTAGAGGTTACTTTAGACGCCTTATTTACTAATAACTTACTAGACTATTATAGCTTATAAGCGTACATACTAAAGCTATTTAGAGGGCTTATCTTTTAGTAAGCTAACAAATAAGATATAGTAATAATATTAACTACTAAGGCTAAATTACTAGCCCTATTATCTACTATAAAAAAAGCACTTTTTACTAGTAGATTAATTACTACACTAGGTATTTAACTATTAATATAAATAGGAACTAAATTATTACTTAATAAGCAGGTAGCTACTAAATAGCTACTAACTATTTATATTAGCTATAATAATACCTAAACTATTAGGCTTATTACTAAGGAGCTTATTTAATTATAGATAAGGCTATAGTATATAGATATTTATAACTACTAGCTATACTAAGAAGTAGTAGTAAATTAAATTACTATTAAATATAAAAAGTCTACTAAATTAATAGGTAATAGATTAATAAAAGCGCTTAGTGCGCTATAATTTACTATATTTATAGCTTAATTAAATATAAGTAACTAATATATACGCCTTAAAGTAAATTAATAGTAAGAATTAGCTAATAATAAAGTAAAGCTTTACTACTAGATAGAGGAGGAAAACGTATAGGATATTAAAAGATAATTAATAAATAAATAGGCTATATATAGAGGATATTTAGCGCAGGCTCTATAGTAATTAACTATATTACTAGCGCTAAAAAGGTGTGTTAAATATAGCAGAATTACATATAAATTAACTAGTAAATATACAGTTGCCCTATAGTAAATTGTTAGGGAATAGGCAGTGAAAGGGCCCCACTTTCAGGGTAAATCCACTAATCATATGGCCAGGATTTCTCCGGGATTTCCCAACTAAGAAATAGGGGGAGTTCCCTGCTTCTGCGGGATCTTAACCAGATACACACAACATATCATACAATCAATCAAGCAACCATTACAATCCCTACGATTTAACAAAACTATTGTAGGATTACGTGGCAAATCCACTACGTAATATCCCTGTGAATCCAGTAGATCCACGGCGAAGTAGCCGTAGTTATTCCGGCCGATTGGCGTTAATCTATACTGCTGATATCTAGGCGATGGTCAACATCGCAACACTATGATTAGAAACCTAAAAATACACAGGGTGGAAATCTGTCTGTCCTGTTCCCTCTCTGTCCTCGCCTGTGTGTTATTCGCGGCATCGTGTGCGCAGACTGCGTGGGCGGTGGAACCGACGGCCCCGACAGTAATTAGAGAGGTTTAATGGTCTTATAGTCTAGTTGGTTAGGACGTCGGATTCTGATTGCCTTCAGACCTTTCCGTAGGCCCAGGTTCGAATCCTGGTAGGACCTGATCTTTTGTTTTGCTGTAACTATATGCGTATACCATGTGTATACAGGCTGGGATGGATGCAAGGTGCGCGCCGGCCGATGTATTTTGCTGCGTTTCTACTTTTCTAACGCGCCGTTTTAATGAAATGAGGAATATTTAAGACGTACTAGAATATTACCTAGGTAATAGACATATGGATAGATGACATTGCTAGATAGTTGAGCAACGGGATAGACGGAAAACATGGCCATCTTTCCATTCATTTTCTCTTCGTCTGTTTGCTACAGTGGCCTGTGACCCGTCTCTAGGGACCCTAGACCCCTGATGCGATCTTAGTTCCAGGGACCTGTCACCGGAATCGACGCTAAAGCTTGGCCGTCATTCACCATCGCCTTTTCGACGTGTCTTCCCGGTCGTCGCGTCTCGCACTTACAACAACAAAACCTAACCATGATACAGCGCGGTATTGTGCGCCGTCAAAGCTCGCTCGCTGCGGCAAAGAGGATCTCGGCCCAAGCCGACGACGAGCCGGATAGCGAGCCGGTGAAAGCAATATCCAGGACGCGCAAAGCCGCCGTCAAACCACCACTTGCGTCGCCACGGAAAGACGCGTCCGAGGCGGACTTCACACCCCCCGTCGACGACGATGGAGTCAAGGATATCTCAGAGCCGCCGCCCAAGCGGCGCAAGGTCGAAAGGACGCGGAAATCAGACACGGAGAAGCTTCACGCAAGCCTCTTCGGCCCATCCGGACAGGCGGCGACGACGACGACGACGCCGGACCCCTGCCCGCCCCCGTCGAGAACCCACGCCGCCAACTATCACCGTCCGCTGCTGCTGGACGGCCGGCCCGGGCGCGGCGGCAGAGACGCCCTTCTCGCCTGGTTCGACGCCACCAGCACCACCCGCGGCATGCCGTGGCGCAAGGCCTGGATCGACCCCGCGCCGCTCCCACCCGGACGGCGCCGCCGGCCTCCGCGCCGCCCTCGAGAGGCGCGCCTACGAGGTCTGGATCAGCGAGATCATGCTGCAGCAGACCCGCGTCGCCGTCGTCATCGACTACTGGAACCGCTGGATGGCGCGCTGGCCGACCATCCGGGACCTCGCCGCCGCCGCCCCCGAGGACGTGCTGGCCGCCTGGCGCGGCCTGGGCTACTACAGCCGCGCCACGAGGATCCACGAGGCCGCCAAGCTCGTCGTCGCCGACCCGGGCTGGGCCGGCCTGATGCCCGCCGACACCGCCGAGCTCGAGGCCAAGGTCCCCGGCGTCGGCCGCTACACCGCCGGCGCCATCGCCGCCATCGTCTTCGGCCGCGCGGCGCCCATGGTCGACGGGAACGTGCTCCGGGTGCTGAGCCGGCAGCTGGGCGTATTCGGCAACGCCAAGACCGACAAGGCCGTCATCGACCTGCTCTGGGCCGCCGCCGACGCGCTCGCCAAGGCCGTCGCGAGGGACGACCCCGAAGACGCCCGGGACCGGATTTCAGACGAGGACGAGGAGGCGCCGCCGCCGCCGCCGCCGCCCCCGACGAGCGATCGGCCGGGGCGGTGGGGCCAGGCGTTGATGGAGCTCGGGAGCACCGTCTGCACGCCCAAGCCGAACTGCGGCGCGTGTCCCGTCACTTCGACCTGCCGCGCCTACGCCGAGGGCCTGCTGGTGGCCGCTAAACCGACGAGGGCCGCCAAGGTGGAGGACATTGAGGACCTCTGCTCGATATGCGAGCCCTTCGAGGAGGAGGAGGCGGCGGCGGCGGCGGCGGAGGATGAGGCTGCCCTCTCGAGGGAAGACTCGGACGCGAAAGCGCCAAAGGCGGTAAAGGGGGGCAAAGAGGCCGGCAAGGGGACCAGGTCTCGGCCGGTCGCGAAGCAGGCCACCCTGTCCGCCTTCTTCTCCTCCTCCTCTAAGACGGCCAAAAAGGAACAAGAACCGGCCTCGCCGGGACCGCGGGCGGCCGACGCGAGAACCCTGGAGATAATCGCCGAGCACGCCAGGAAGTTCCCGCTCAAGGTCGTCAAGAAGGCGGTGCGCGAGGAGGAGGCCCTCGTCTGCGCCGTCCGCCGCCGCAGCGACGGGCGCTTCCTGGTCCACCGGCGCCCGGACAAGGGGCTCCTCGCCGGGATGTGGGAGCTGCCGAGCCACACGCTGACGCCGACGGCGGCGAGCAACACGGCGTCGTCGAGGAAGCGGGACGCGCAGGGGTACGTCTCGGGTCTGCTCCTCGGCGGCGGCGAGAAGCAGCAGAAGGCGAGGGCCAAGGACGGGCCCCGGGCGCGGCACGTCGGCGACCTCGGCAGCGTGCCGTGGCTGTTCTCGCACATCAAGCTGACGATGCACGTGCACCTGTTCGAAGTGGAAGGGGGGGAGGGGGGGTGTGTGTCGTCGTCGCATGCGAGGCACCGGTGGGCCACGGCGGAGGAGGTGGACGAGGAATCGATGGGGACCGGCATGCGCAAGTGTTGGGCCCTGGTGAAGGAGAGGGTCGAGGAGTAGACAGCCTCGTGCGGAAACCCGTTCTCATCCGGGCTTGACTTGTGTAGGTTGGGGGTCTGCGTTTCTCGAGAAGACGTGCGCATGCATGTTCTGGTATCGTGGATTAATCACGTAAACGGACGTCTATAGACTAATCCCCTTATCCGGGGGCAACGCTTTGGATGTTGTATAGGGACGACACGTCGTGCTACCAAGTTATACCTGCATGATTCAAGCGTCGCATCCTGATTTCGTCCCGGCACCTCCAATCCGTGAAACATGCAGAACGCGTCGGGGGTTGCGGGACTTGCCTGCCGCCGTATTTGACTCCTCCGGACTCGACCGCTCGGGAGCGCCCGGATCCCGCCGGCCGAGCTCCCCGTCCGCCACCCCGCACCTCCGTGACGGTGCACCGCTGATGCCGGCTCATCCTGGGGAAAGGCGGACCTAGTTTCATCTCAATGAGTTCCTCCTTTCAGTGTTGGATATGGATAGATACGTCGGTGCCGTGTCCTCGTTCGCATGCAATCTGCTTCCAATTCTTGGCCTCGCACCTGCGCACAACCTCTCAACCCCCCATTGCAACAGCCCTGGCCCGACTAGCTCAATCGGTAGATGGTAGGGCCGTTAATCTCAAGGTTGTGAGTTCGACCCGTAAACATCAGTTTGCGTCGTTACCGTCTCGACAGGACAGGCATCACTAACACGTGCCAGTCATGTCGGGCTCAATCCCCGTCAGCCATTGAAATGGCAATTCTCTCACACATACTCACACTCTCTCTCTCTCTTTGTTGCCACTTTCTTGTTTGAATCTCGACTATCGTTGATAATCCCATGTTTTCTTTAGAGTGAGCCGCGGAAAAAGGTGGTGTCAAGCATCGCGGTGGTCCCTAGAAGTTGCAAGGTGGGTTGTCTCGGTGCCTCCATCCTCAAACAAGCACGCCGCTATTCTACCTTCTTTCGACAGAGAGACAAGCTCGACTATAATAAGATCGGCTGCGCCAAGCAGATCAGACTAAATGGTTCCCCTCGGCAACCCTCAAGGTGCAGCGGTTCTGTCTCTCGACCAAAGCCACCTTTTCCCCAAAAAGCCAAGTAGCTTGGCACACTCGGCATTGCAGCAAGCCATGCCCTCACCCCAGAATACTAATAGCAAGACCCTTCGCCGAGAAACGATCACCGCATGGGGGTTTCTTTTTTGGGGGGAAGGAGGGTGCATGAGGCTAAATGCGATCGATGTTTATTCTGATGTAGAGTGACGGCGGCAACCGCAAAACGCGGATGGTGTCACAGATATTTTTTTCGGTGGATGAAATGGTGCAAGTTGGCGTGCAAACAAACCCGTCCCCGGTCCCGAGAAAGTAGGGAAACACTTTGGAAACTACCATTTTGTTTGTTTGGGCCAGGCTCAACATGTCACTCGGAACTGAGCATCAGCTGTTGAACACCCCTGTCAACTCTCCAACCCTGAGGTTCACCTGGGTTTGACAGAGCAAAAAAACAAAAAAGCAGACCCAATACTGAACATGCTCTACTAAGACCGCAAGCGGGACGAGCTGAAGCACGTCGCGGCGCAGGCGGGAGAGTTCTACGGCATGGTGGTGCGGGCGAGGCCGGGGCGGCCGGGCGATACGCGGCGATAGCGGCCGAGAGGCTGGGGCGGTTTGCCGGGTACGACGACGACGACGGACGAGACACCTTTGGGGGGCACTGGGGAAATTTGGAGGCGACGGTGCGCGAGTGAGCAAGCTGCTTAGAAACGAGCCAGGGTTAACATGTTCGTGCTCCTGATTCGGATGGAGGCAGGTGAGAGAGAGAGCCCGGCTATTCGACCAACCCCCCTCGTTCGCGGAAGATGCCCAAGGCGAATTTTGGGGTTCCGTGAGGGGGCGAGGGAGGGGTGAGGGGGGTAGAGAGAGAGAGAGGGTGAAAACATGGGCCAAGGCGTAATGGGTAAGACTCATCGGGGACAAGTTGGGCCTCTGGGATGGCTATACGGCACCGAGGGGACAGGCGGCCAGGGTCGTCGGCTTTTTTCCCTCTCCAATGCGGTTTAGAGTTGCGGGAAGATGCAGACACGGCAACATCCCGCCGGGTTGCGATTGGGGGTCTTCTGAGAAGGGTTGAACGCTGAAGACATATATGAATGATATCGGAACACACACACTGGGTTGGGGGAGATGAGGCTCTGGTCGACAAGCCCGCGTTTGCATCGCCAAGACGTCTTGGCGTTTGCATCGATGAGGCCTTTTCTGTTACAAGACATGGGTTTTCACCAACTTTCGTACTTGAGTGACTGTAGGATGCCAGCGTCTTCTCTGCTTGTCGGGAATTCCAGCGCGTCGAGTGGCACTCGGGCGATACCACGGCGGTTTTGCCAGACAACTCACCTCGTCAACTGCAAGACAGGCTCTTAGAATCTAAGATAAACAGATTCCGTCACCGTAGCATCAAAAAAGAAAGAAAAAGGAAGAGTTTCAACTATATGCGCATCCACTGGATCGCCTCCGCAACCTGCTCCGCCGCCGTCAAGGGTGCAAGGGGACGCACGTCGCCGTGACGCGGCGCGAGGTATGAGCGGGTGCCGACGAGCCGTGTCGTGTGCTTGTGCAGAGTGATTGTCACGCTGTCCGCGCATGGGGCAGCAGGGGACCGTCGTCGTGTGCGACGTCTGCAGCGTCGACGAGGACCCGGAGGAGATGCTACTGCTGCTGCTGCCGCTGTGGGCGTTTGACGATGCCTTCGCGGCCGAGTTGGGTCGTCGCGTTGGGCGGGAGTCATCTCGATAAGTGCAGCAGAGGGCTTGTGGAGGGGGAACGGTTGGGGATGGACGATCAGGTCGGAGGGCCACCTCGGAGAGAGTTCATGCCAAGGAGCGTGTCGTCACGTGGAATGAATCGCGTATTTGCAATCATGTCTTGACGTGAGCGTGCAGAAACAAACTACCTAGCAGATGGGGAGGAAAACAGGGTTCCGGACCGTTTACCGCGTATCTGTCGGGCTCGGGTTCTGTTCCGAGCCCCGAGACCTGGTTATGGGTGACGGGAAGGGCGTCTGTAGTGAGCAAGAGGAATCCGCTGGCCCAAGACATAGCATAATACCATTGCTGCCGCATCTTGCATATCGTACGAGACCAAGGTCTTCGCTCAGTCGTACTAATCACCGACCTGGTCCAGAATGGCTGGGGCGGGGGGCTAGAAGATGCCTGGAGAAGATGTGATGCAGTATGATGAGGGCGTCCTCCACTCATCTCTCCACCGCGGAATGAGCTAATGGAATGTGTCGATGTCGGTCAGAGATTTCGTATTGTTGGGGTGGGTAAAGCAAGTCTCGCCGAGTCCAACCAGGCGTTTGTGTGAGTGTGTGTGTGTGTGTGTGTGTGTGAGAGAGAGAGAGAGAGAAGCACGTAGCGCGGCTTACAAGTTAGGCCCACTAGGTCTCCCCATACGGTCTCCATAGAAGGAAGCCTCTCTTCGCGGGGACGGACTCTGGGGTCGAGATGTGATTAACTGCATCGTACGTGAGGGGGACCCGGGGGTGGCTGTCGTACTCGCCGGGGCAGACAGACAGACGGGGTTAAGAAAATCGAGCGACACGGGCCCACGAACAACCCGCAAAATCATCATCGTCCTGGTTGGCGGTCACGAAGAACAAGCTTTCTTCGACGAGGTACTGATACAGAGCCCCTCAAAGTCATGGCTGGGTTCCCCAATCTCTTACCAATACAGGTTCCTTGTTGTCCACCGACATCCAGCCGAAAGAAAAGAATGTGCGGTCCGATAAGCCCCCCCCCCCACGGAATTAGCAGACCGGGGTCCATGACTCGATGCGGAGGCCAGCTCCCGCGGGAAGGTCTTACATGGAGGCCAGCTCCCGCGGAAGTTGACCGAGAGGTTGTTGTTCCCGCGGGTCTGGTCCCATCGGCTTAGTCGCGAGACGGCGAGCTGCGATGCCGACCATCCAAGTCCGCGCTAATGCCAGGTTTCTTCTCCTCCCACTCCCTCCCCATCTTCCTTGCGTAGAAGCCAAGCTCAGACAAGCACTTTTGATTTGGGGCCCATCCGGGGTCTCTCACAGATGCGTACGTGTGTACGCATGGAGGTACAGAGATGGGATATGGGTCACCGGCGGATGTGGAGCGCCTGGCTTTCTTCCCGCTTCCTCTCCCCCATATCCCCCTTTGTGGTCAGCAGACTTGTCTACCTAGTCAACGAGTCATATTAAAGACATTCCGCAAACAACTTGGGGGAACGGGGTCGCTATCACACCGCACACTCTGCGGGGAAAGCTTGATCTGTGCGCTTCTTCTCCAAGTCCCCCTCTCTTTTACTCTATATGATGCCAGGGGGCAGAGGGGATAGCCAAGCATAACGTCACGGCTACACATACATGCATGCATGCACTTACACACACATACGCTGCCGTCGTGACCGACTTGGCTTCCTCGGCGCCTCTTGGCTGGGTACCTTGGCACAGCCTGGTAGGTCCGCTACGCCACTTGTCAATGGCCCGATAGTCTTTGTCCGAACTCTTGGCCTAATCCGGTGACCCGGAACGGTTCCAGGCAGCTGCGCTGGTGTGGAAACAAGCATTAGGGCAATCTCTTGGCTTTGTCATCCTCAACACTCAACATGGCCGGTGTAAGCGCCGCTAGTCGTCTTCTGGCCGCGCCTTAGAATACCCGGGGACGGAGTGTCATGGCTCACGGTGCCGGTGCCGGTGCCACGTTAGTACGGAGGCGTAGTGCGTGCCCGAGTCTTCTCAAGCGCGGCTACGCCATGTGTGCCATGGGTGCCCTCGCATCGCGAATCTTCATCTCAATAACGCACCGCAGCTCACCCCAGTTCTCCGGCCGCGCAGGCGGAACGGCTTTGAAGTTTGGAGTCTGTATCACCCGTTGCTTCGGATTTTCGGCGTTCATCTTGACCCTTCGTTTCGTGTCGATGGGTACAGATATCTATCATCTTTGAACTATCCGGACACGGCCCGAACAACAACAACAACAACCCTTTCATTTCTCCTGCCCTTTCCAGTAATACAGAAGCGCGCAGGAACATGATTTCTTTGCATACTAGAGTGGGTGAAGCAACCCTATGCAATGCAGTCATACCGTACGGAATGGACGCGTGACAATATCAACGAGTGTTGAGGAGCAAGACGGAGGGTGTCAGTGACCGGATGAACCGGCGAGGTGGACGGGAACACGACGGAGCCCAACTGACCGTTTACTTCGAGTCCAGCCCCCCTACTCCCCTCTCTTTTTCCCCAAGTACATACACCATTCCGGTCTTAACCGGATATGGTCAAGTTGCCGCTCACTCCACGACCCTGTCAGCCGCCTCCATCTCTCTCCGCACGAGTCTCCACGTTCATCCCCATACCACCATCTCTAGCCATCCTTGACAAGATTCGTAACCGGGGTTCGATCCGTCCATTTCTTTCCCCTCGATGGGTTTCCACGATGTCCCTCCACCCCGGCAATCTCGACAGCCGCCCTCTCTACCCATGGGATCGTCGTCGCATTGGCCGCCGGCTGTCATCTTTGGCAGCGGGGGATGGAAGGGAGGCGCGTGGAGTTGGGAGTTAGGAGTTGGGGTCGTGGTGGGTGTTTGCTTCTCCCAACCCCCGAACTGAATCTCTATTAAAACGTCCCGTTCCTCACCTTTCAATCTGCCGCTCTTTTTCGTTGTTCAACCGTCGTGTTCATCCAAGTCCTCGCCTACTCTTCATTTCTTGCTATCCCCCCTTGCTACCGGACACTTTTCCACTTCGTGCGAGCGTACTGCATCCGTCAACATGGCAGGTGGCGCCAAGAAGCCCTTCAGCATCTTCAAACTCGGAGACGAGAACGAGCCCAAGGGCGTCCTCAACTGGCGACTATGGTTTGCTGTCTTCTCCTTCGGTCTCATGGGCGCGGCCCGCGGTGTCGATGAGGGCCTCATCTCTGGCGCCTTCGCCTCCAAGGATTTCCAAAAGTTCATCCACTACGAAACCTACAGCGCAGAAGAACAGACAAACATCAAGGCCAACGTCTCCGCCATGGTCCAGCTGGGTTGTGTTGGCGGTGCTTTCATGTAAGCTTCTTTCTCCGTCATCACACCGCGCGCTCTACCGCCCTTCTCTCTAACCGCGCGTGCTCCAGTGCCTTCCTCATCTGCGACAAAATCGGCCGCCTCTGGGCCACTCGCCAGCTTTGCGTCCTCTGGGTTCTCGGCATCGCCATCTTCATGGGCAACAACGGAAGCCTCGCCGCCGTCTACGCCGGCCGTCTCATCGCCGGCCTCGGTATCGGTCAGACCGCCGTCGTCGCCCCCGTATACCTCGCCGAGATCGCCCCGGCCTCCGTCCGCGGTCTTTGCACCTGCATCTTCAGCGGCTTCGTCTACCTCGGCATCCTCCTCGCCTACTTCACCAACTACGGCTGCCAGATCCACCTTGGCGACAACACCCACAACCGCTGGCTCGTGCCCACCTCGCTGCACATCATGTTCGCCGGCGTCATCTTCATCTTGTCCTTCTTCCAGTACGAGTCTCCTCGCTTCCTCGTCAAGCAGGGCAAGATCGAGCAGGCTACCGATGCCATGGCTCACCTTCGCAATCTCCCCGCCGACCACGAGTACATCACCCGCGAGATGTATGGCATCCAGGCTGCCCTCCACGAGGAGCTCGAGGCCACCAAGGGCAGCAGCTGGTACGGAAAGCTCAAGGAGCTGTTCTTGGTCCCCAGCAACTTGTACCGCCTCTACCTCGCCTCCATGGTGCAGGTCTTCGCCCAATGGAGTGGCGCTGGTTCCATCACCCTTTATGCCCCTGATCTGTTCAAGATTCTCGGCGTCAGCGGCTCAGCCACTCCACTTCTCGTCACCGCTGTCTTCGGTATCGTCAAGCTCTTTTCCGCCCTCGCCTGCGCTCTGTTCCTTGTCGATGTCATCGGCCGCAAGCGTTCTCTCATCATTGGCATCTGCCTGCAAGCCGTGTCCATGATTTACGTGGCTGCCTTCCTGACCCGCGTGCCCTTGCTCGGGGTCGATGATTCCTTCAAGTTGCCAGAAAGCTTGGTTCGTGCCAGCGAAGGCGCCATCGCCATGATCTACATCTCTGGTATCGGCTTCGCCCTCGGCTGGAACACCATGTCGTACATCCTCACTGCCGAGATCTTCCCTCTCCGCGTCCGCGCCCTCGCTACCTCCTTCTCCATGACCCTTCACTTCGCCTGCCAGTACGGTAGCAGCCGTGCCGTACCCAACATGCTGGCGTCCACCAGCCTTGGAGGCATCGGTCCTTCGGGCACCTTCTGGTCCTTCGCCGCCATCACCGCCATCGGCGGCATCTGGGTAGTCTTCTCCGTGCCCGAGACGGCTGGCCGCTCTCTGGAGAGTATGGACCGTCTTTTCGAGCTTCCTTGGTACAAGATCGGCCTATTCGGTAACAAAGACGCCGAGGCGAGGGACGTTGTCTTCAACGAGAAGCAGGAGGCTGCCATCGCTACCATCGGGCACGTCGAGCATGCGGAGGAGAGAAAACCCGCTCAGGTTTAGGGTTGGCGGAGCGAATATGCTAGAGGCATTCTGACTGGTGAAAAGGGTATATAATGAATGCAATATACCCAATAATGACTTGATTTCTAACATTGCCTCCCTGATGCACGTGCTTTTTGCGGCCATTAAACTATTTTCATCAACATGCTACAGCGACCAGTCTTGCTGATGATCTTATCCACGCCCCGGTCATCGACCCGAGAAAATAACAGCACCTACGTCTATTTCGTCCGTTCCACATACAATCTCAGCGTGGTCAGGTGTGGGGGAATCTGAATTTTGATACAACGTTGGTATCCGGGGTAGTTCATTGGTCAGAAACCCCACAACAAGGTTGCTTTCCTCGGGATATCGGAGGATGGTCGTGTTTGTTGGGAAGATGTTTAACCCGGGTGTACCTTGGGCAGAGTAGTTGACCGTTGTCGTCATGTCCCACAGTCTGACTCGGGTGATTGAAAACGGGTGGACCTATTGATCTGGTTTTCCTGGCTCGTCCAAACTTGCGGCGGGTACCCTCAAAGCAGTATGTAAAACCAAACAAATCATAAATTTGGGGGGATCAACATGTTGGGGCCGAGAGTTCGGATAGTTTAGATGGTGGCCCTTTCGTCCTCTGAACTTGAACACGGCCGAAAACGGTACGCGTCTCCCTCCAAGTGGTATATTTACCATGCTTTATGCAAGTATTAGCTGGTAGTCGTTCAAGTATCTTTACAAATACCCGGCGAGGGCCCGTGTCAAGAAGAACGGTGGTTTAGGAATGAGACATAGTAGGTGTGCCCTGGCGCTGAAAGACTTGTCAGGAAGTTCTGCAGTGTGTCTCTTTTCCACGCACGAAGGGCAAGACGTACGAGTCAGCGCACGAGTCCATACTGGAAGCATAGCCCCATATTGATCTTGGAGTTTAAGCTGCAGCTGTTCTAGTCGCCCTTGCACATTCCGAACGAACAGAGCGACGCGCCTGACCGCATCATTGTTGACGAGCTCGCAGTGGCAGGTACTCACCACTCCAAGGAGCCTTTGGTAGGTTGGAAAACGACATGCCGTGCACAAGGTCAGCACACATGCTGATATGCCGGACCTTTGTGTGGTCCCTCCCCGTCAGGATTGGAATACTGAAGTTGCCTGGTCCAGCGAGGGAGGGTTGACATGCCGTCGCTCGGCTGCGCAGTTGGTTAGAGAGAACCGCAGGTGGTTATGAATCTGTAGACGATCAACTTGAGTTTGACGGTGTCAACTGAACACATTTCGGCATCATCAGCTCTCCTTTACAAGTCGCCAGGTGGAAGTTACGCGGGGTTGGATCGTGGCTTGCGCAGGAGTGGAGCTTTTCGAGTCGACACAGGGAAAGAAAACATCGTCCGTCGTTCAGTTCTTGTTGAATGGCCGAATCTTTGAAATACGCTCCGGCATCCTTCCGGTCTCCATGGCCTCACCATTCGAGGCCCAGCCACTGATAGAAGACTCCCGTAGCTTTTGTCGAGCAATTGCCATCGAGGAAGCATTGTGCAATGCATGGGTGTACCAGCTCTTCGCGCGTAGAATAACGGTAAGGCCGTCCACTATCCCTCGTTCTCCTGCCAAAGAACCCTTGTATAAGTCAACCTTTTAGGTGGATTTTGGGTGGCGGATCGAAACCCGCATCCTTTGGGATAAATAAATGTCTTTTGGGTGGAGTAAACGTCCTTTGGATTAAATAATTATCCTTCAAACGAAACAAACATGTTTGAGACCAGATAGACAGTTTTTGGGTGGAATGACTGGCCACAGGCGGTTCTCAAAAGAAGACGGAAACCACAAAGGCTTAATATACTATAAAGGGCACTATAAGCCAGTGTTAGCGTCTGATACTACCCCTCTACTATTATCCTACTTCCGGTGTAAGTCGTCCATCCGTTTATGATAGCTAGCGTCATCTTCCCCATCTTCCTTTGGTGCGTCGACCGCTTGCTTACAGAGCGGGTTACAATAACCAATCCCATTTTTCAACAGGTTGCCAACATCGTAGGTCACCAGCCAATCCCCGGAAGGCTCGTGTTCAGGTAGTTGGAGAGCTGGGTTGCGCCTGTTGATTCCTTTCGCGAACAGGACCCTGGCGTAGGGGGGGTCAAAAACAAACAGTGTCTCATTTGTCTGGGTGTTTATGACTTCTGCTGTAGCCGAGATCTCGTCTATCTTGGTAGCCTCGTATGGGCCTCCTGCGACAGTCGCCCTCTCGATTTGTTCTTTAATGTGCTGTGCAGTCTTGGGGTCAAACCGGGTGTCAAGAAAGTATAGCTGCTTTTGTCCTACTGCAGCTACATATGGAGTATCCGGAGCCACAATCTGGGGGCCGACCCAGGAGTTAATGAACTTTGGTTTGTAGTTGGTGCGATACTCCTCTTGGAAGGTTGGCGAACCCTCGCATGGGCGGAACGGATTAATAAGCATGGCAACTAACGGCGTAAAGAGTATTATCGTCTGCTAGAGGACTCTTTACGAATCCTTAGAAGCAAGGAGAACATAGGGTTAAAACTTACGATTAGGTTTTTTTTTATTTCCTAAATCCCTTTAGAAGATATATGGGCACCTCACTTGTCTTTCAGTACAAGCAGAGAGAAAACATGCTTCTCAGACGTTGTTCTACTGAGCCGACTTTATTGCTATGTTTCTACCAAACTGTCTTCTTCACTATCTACCAGGAGCCAGTAGCAGCTAAACACGAGAAAGCAAGGGGGTAACCCACATAAGCAAACAGCCAACCAGTAATAGCCAACAGCCGACAACCAACGGCCAACGGCCAACGACCAACAGCCAACGACCAACGACCAACACGAGCTTTCGGATTAAGCGGCACAACTAGTAGCCCTACCCAGGGTCTTACCTTCCGTAGTAGGCTGTAGGCTACAAGAAATCCCTCATTGACAGCATCCGCTTACAAGGGTCTAGCGTAGTTATACTCACAACAGGCCATAAATCGACTCATAAGTACTCAGAGATAATCCAGAGTAAGAGGGGAACCCTGTCTAGAGGTTTATCTAATATGTCATACAAGTGACCTGTGTTTTACCTGTAATCCTAAGCGTCCCTTTACCCCTAGACAGGCTACTATTTTCCATCCAGGTTAAGGAAGACAGATAATGATCTGTTAACAGTGCTGGCTAGGCGCAAACCAGCCGTGCTGTTGCACAAGGTAGATAAATACCGATCGATACATCGACGCAGGACGAGAAGAAACGTTTCCCGCTAAGCTTGACTTGATATCCTTTTTTTTTCTGTTTATGTCAACTGAGCCTATAGAAGTCAACTTGGACGACAATGGTAGTGTTATGGCCAACCGAAGACATCGAGTTAGGTCCTGATGATTGGATTCTGAGGACATGGGGGCATGATCCTGACGTACTACCCGACCTCCGACCTCGAGGCAGAATTCAGCTACATTGGCCACCACCGCTGCCGCGGAATCTTCCACCCTGCCATCTATGAAGGTGGGGAGCCTACCCCAGCGGCAGAACGTTTCCATGAGATGTCGAAAGGCTGCAAACTCCCACTCTGGGTCCTGCACCCTGGCATCTACACAACTTGCGGGCGACTGAGTGGCTGGCGGGTTGGATTCTCGCAGGTTATCGTCCCATACATCCTTGGCCTCATCCAGCGCAAGCGGCAAATGCACACACGCCTTCGTCTACCCGACGATACCATTACTTTCCCGTACTATACCGGAGACGGTGATTGCAACAAGATCAAGACCGAAGCCGCAAAGCTGTTTTGATGTGATCTTGGGGCGAAGCTCTGGTTAAAGGTAGTCAATAGTGGATAATCCCCGTCGCCTGCTTTCACAAGACGACCCAAGCGTGAGTCCGAGAAGATCAAAACATTGTATGTCGGAGATACCGCGGGGAATATCCGACATTAACTGGGCATAACATCGGAACATACTATTGTCGAATGCTAATGTCTGGGCAAGGGAGGAAGTCTTCGAGAACAGCAGAACTTAATCATAGAACCCCGATCAAGCGTGATCCTCTAGTGAGGGAGCGATTGTTGATAGTAACCGTCTCATGGAAGGGATATCCAGATAAGCAGGTCTCCTGGGCCCAGGGAAAGCCCAGGAACTCACCAGGCGTATCTAGCACGATATCTGGCCGAGGATGAGAAATCCACTGATTGGCTGTTCAGTCCTTGTTGACAACGATCAGGCTCCAGGAATAGCCGACTGGAGAAGTGGCGGCGGCTTTGTTTGTTTCATTTCATAGCTGCGAATAGTTCCCGTCTTAAGTGAGCTGTAGTATGAGCTTGCGACAAGCCTGTCTGTACCAAGGAGAGACCATTAGCCCGGAAACCTCGGAGACAGTGCTGTTCATAACCATGCGGTCGCAGTACTTATGTCGGGATATTCAACTGTTTAATGGTGGAGCCGATCTATAGTCACGTAATTTACTATCACGTGACTCACCCCAGCGGCTTACTTATACTACTATAAATACCTACAGCAGTAACCTCTTCTCTTTCCCTTATTAATATCTTAACCTAGCTACTAATAGTTAATTAATACTATTATAGCTACCTTAATTATAATCCCTATAATACTAACACTAATTAGTAGTTAACTTTATAGTTACTACTACTATAGATTAGTAAGGATTATTAGAAGAGACTATAGTACTTTACTTACTACAGTAGCTTAAATTAAAATATTAAAGTGCTACCTAGCCTAAAGATTATTAGTACCTAAGATCTTATAAAACCTAGTAAATAACCCTTTAAGCCTTATGTCTGCTATATAATAACTACTATTACTACTATTAACTTTATTACTTTTAGAAAAGTCTTTTCCTTTATATACTACTTACTTACTAATAACCTTTATAGTATTTAGTATAATTATCTTTTTTTTATACCTAAGTTTCTTTAAGTTCTTTTTTTTTTTATTCTTTAACCT
Source organism: Colletotrichum graminicola M1.001 (assembly GCF_000149035.1). NCBI lineage: Eukaryota > Fungi > Ascomycota > Sordariomycetes > Glomerellales > Glomerellaceae > Colletotrichum > Colletotrichum graminicola. The sequence continues at coordinate 20,832 of NW_007361113.1, forward strand.
TTTTTTCCTCTAATTATTAAGATTTTTATCTTACTAAGTTTTTATCTTACTATAGCAGTAACAGCTTATATAAGATTATAAGTAAACAGACTCTTATAAGTTCTTATCTAAATAAGATCTTACTAGTAGGACTAGCTATAAAGTAGTTAAGTAAGAACTACCTAAGTAATCTACTTTTAATATAGTATTTATAAGTTAATAGCTTCTACTAATTTTACCTTTATATACTTCTAATATTATGTTATTAGCTAGGCATAGCTTATAGTAATTATAACTTCTTCTTTTAACTAGATAATTAGTAGCTAAGCGTTACCTTTAGTAAGTATACCTTTTTTTATTCTTTAAGTAAGGTAAAAAAGGTAAAAGTTACTTATATTACTTTAATTTACTTACTTTTTTTTATTTTTTAAATACCTATTAATAACTATACTATCCTTCTTACTTTCTCTCCTTTTTTAAGTAAGGTATAGTTATTAGTAACTAATATAACTTTTACTTAACTTTACTATCTTAATTAATCTAAAAAGACTACTTATTATTTACTTTTAAGTAAGGTATATTACCTTAACTCCTTACTTTTCTTTTTTTAAAAATCTTTAACTATAGTATCTTACTTACTAAAAAGTAAAGTCTATATATATCTCTTTTTAGAGATAGTATACGTCTCCTCTTATTCTTTAAGTAAGATCTAGCGTAAGGCCTCCTTAAAGCTATCTCTTTATATTACTAAAGCGTAAGGCCTCCCTAGAGCTATCTCTTTATATTACTAAAGCATAAGGCCTCCCTAAAGCTATTTACTACTATCTATTTATTTATTATTTTATCTTTTTATTTACCTTATTTTACTTATACCTCCTTATATTATATTATTTATTTACTTATCTTATTATTATTTATACTAATAGTAGTAATTCCTCTAACGTATAGATTTACCTTTAACCTTATAGGCAAGAAGTAAGTGCCTATATTTAAGAGGTTAGTAAGGCTAATAGAGGGTAATAATAGCAGAGGAAAGACTAGGTAAGAGGTAAAGTAAACTATAGGCGCTAGCTAAGGTAAAAAAGTATATCTATCTATAAGATATTAAGAATCTATATCTTATCCTAAAGCGTAGCTAGCCCTTTATTATTATATAACTATAAGGTATAACTAATTTAGCTAATATTCCTAATAGCCTTACTTAAGTTAAGTAATATAACGCCTTAAGTACTATTATTATACTTTAAATAATATAATATAGCTTTATATAGCTATATAGTTAATAGCTATAAAGATATACTACTAAAGACTTTAAAAAATAGTTACTTAATACCTTTAAGGGTACTACTTATAAAACTATTATTAAATTTAAAGACTACTTAATATATAGGGGTATATAAGTATTAATAGTAAAGTTACTAACTATTACTAAATAAATTTACTATACCCTTAAGGCTAATAATCTAAAGGCGTAAACGCTTAAGGATATTAAAGAAAAAAAAAAAAGTAAGGATTTTTACTTAAAGATTAATAAACCTAACTTTATAAGAGATATTATAGACCTACTACTAAAAATAATATTAATATAAGATTAACTAGGCCCCTCTTATATTATTACCTTCTTAGTATAAGTCGCTTAAGTCTAGAAAGGTTAATAAAGGCCTATTAATTTAGCCTTATTATATAATAACCTAAATTTTATTTTTTTACTATTTAAGTAGGTAAGTAATACTTACCCTTATTTATTAGTTACACTAGTTACTACTACTTTACTAGTAACTTACTAGCTTACTAACCTTATTAAATTATATCTTAATAAGATAAAGTATAGTAAAGAGGTATATAAGTTACTTAAATTAAAGCTTATAATCTTTTATAACTACTATATAAAGGCTAGGATCTAGTAAGAGCACTTTATAAGCGCCTTCTTTATTATACTTAAAGGTAAGGCTATAAAGTACTATACTAACTATCTTTATAACTAGACTAACTTTATTACTATAGTTATATAGATAAAAGGTAATTTTAAAAATAAAGAGACCTTTTAGGCCTACCTTACTAAGCTATAAAGGACTAATTTAATAAGGACTATTTTAAATAATCTAAATAAAAGTAAGGCTAAATACCTAAAGTTACTTATTAAGAGAGTAACTACCTTTATAAGAATAGTTATAAGGATTAGTACTTTATCTAACGTAGCCCTCTATAACTAATTACTTAACTCCTACTATAGGATAAAAAAGTGCTCCTTTACCCTTTTTAATTTATCTTTAACGTTTACTAGTATATATAGCTAGCTTTAATTAGTAATTAGTAATATAATATAATTTAAATAACCTATATATTAATACCTAACTAAAGAAGTAGATAATTAATACTAAACTAACTATACTTATAATAGCTAGTAAAGTTACTAGTAATTTAGCTAATATAACTATAGCTATAGTAACTTTATACTATAGCGCCCTTTTAATAGTAATCTATAGTAATAAGTACCCCCTTTACCCTTATTATTATTTATAAAGAAGTACTATATATATAGTAAGCCTAACTATTAGTTAATAAGGCACTTAAAAAATAAAAAGTAATAAGCCTACTATAAGTATAAAGAGCAGTATCTAATAGACTTTTTACCTAAAGCCTTTAACTACTTTATAACTAACTTTAAGAGATATAAGCTATTTACTTTAGATAAGGAAGGTAACTATATAAAAAGTAATAAAGATAAAGAATTAAGCACTACGTTTTATATATTAATAACGTTTTTTAACTTATCTACTATTAATAGGCCTGCTTTTTTTTATTACTATATAACTAATTTATAACCTATTTTCTTATAAAAGATAACTCCTTATATAAGAATCTATATAATAATAAGCCACCTAACGTAAACGTTTTTACCCTTAATAAGTAATATTTATCTATCTTATTCTATAGTATTATACCTAACTTTAGTATAGCTAAATATTTAATAGCTAGATATAAGTAGTATTTTATCTTTTACTACTAAATAAAAGGAAATCTAGCTATAAATAAGTTATAAATAGGTAAAGTAAAAATCTACTTTAGTAGTAGTAACTACTTTAAATTATAAGGGGTAATTAATATATAAACCCCCTTTAGTATGTTAACCTTCTATATAATACTATTAAATACCCTATTTCTACTTTACTTTATAGATATAAATTAATATAGTATTAAATTTAATAACCTTACTAATAAGCTAATCTAAAGTAACACTATTATACCTACTATCTAGAAATAAGGCTATATATAGATACTGCTTAATTAATATAAGTAAAGTATTACTTACTACTATCTTATAAATAATAAGTTATAGTAAATTTATTATTACTTTAGCTACCTATTAGTCTAAAGGCTTTATTACGTCCTCTAATAATTTAGTAATAAAGTTAAGATTATAGCCTTAAAGAAATTAACTAAAGTTTACTACTACTACTAAATAAATATAAAGGCGCCTAGTTACTTTAAATTTACTTTATATAATAATAAATATAACTTTAACTATAAGATTATTATTAATATTATCTACCTTAATAGTAACTACCTAGCCTTATATATAGTTAATACTATAATATCCTTTTAAGTAGCCTATTTACTTATAAATATTACTATAAAGTATATATAAGAAGCACTTTAAATATACTAAATTAATATCTACCTTAGCCTACCTAACTAGATTATTACTAATACTAGCCTAAACTTTTATACTAGTAAATTTAAGTAGTTAGTAAGGTTACTTTATATTAATATTAAAGAAATACTAATTAAAGCCTATAATAGTATTAGTAAGGTTAAAAGATACTATACGCCCCTTTAATATATATATAACATCCTTTATAGTAAGGGCTATATACCTAAGGTTACCTTTTAGCTAGCTGTTAAAGTAATTAATAATATAGCTAGCCTAAATAGCCTAGTACTTACACTACTAGTCTTTAGCGCCTACCTATAAATCTCTAACTTATTACTACCTTTACTAACCTTACTTAAAAAGGCTAAAGTAGTAAGAAAAGTAATAGAGGCTATTTACTAAATCTATATAAAAAGGTAAGTTAATAAGGTAGTAACTATATATAATAGCCTAGATACTACTATAATAGTAGCCTTTTTACTTTAATCTATAGTCTATATCTAGTATAAGAAAAAGAGCTAGTAAGGCCTTTTTTACCTTATTACTAGTAATAAGACTACTTATACTATTAACCTCCCTTAAGGCCTATAAACTTTTTATTTAACTATTATTAAACTATACCTTAAAGATACCTATAATAAGTAATAATAGCTACTCTTTAAGGTAAGTAGGTAAAGTAATAAGGAGAATAATAATAATAGTATAGTAGCCTTATTACCTACTAACGTCCTTATGCCTACTAAAAAAATATATAATAGTATTACTATTACTATACACCTATAGCTAAAGTAAAAAGCTAGCTGCCTATAGAGGTACGTTAATTTCTTTAATAAAACTAGCTTTACTATTAGGCTTACTGCCTTTTTTACTACTATAAGTATAGTATATATCTTAATAAAAAAAAAGCTAACTAACTATTATTAATTAAGCTATAAAAAAAATATTATTACTACCTTAAGGAAACCCTTTAAGTAAGTAACTACTACTAAAATTAAAGGGCTTATTACCTATAAGGTATTTTACTTTATTTAATATAATAAGAATAAGTATACTAGAATATAAATATTTAAATTATAAATTATTAATAAGGTAAAAGGCTAAAATAAAAAACTATATAAGAAATCCTGCCTTATTATCTAAGAATATATTAATAGTAGTAAAAAAGTAATTTTTACTTAGTTACCTATAATTTAGTAAGCTAGCTAGCGCCTTATTCTTACTTTTACTTTATCCTTTATCTATAATAATAATAATTTCTTACTTTAGTTATATAATATTACCTAGGCGTATATATAGTTAACTACCTTATTAAATTATATAATTCTTATACGCCTTTTATTATAGATATAAGACCTTTATCTAAAGGGCACTATTATATAAGTAGTAAAGCTATTATATAGTATTATAAAGGTAGGCACTTACTAGTAAGTAACGTATAGTTACTACTATAAAGAAAAGCTCTAGATAAAGACTTTAACTTTTAATTTATACCTACTAATTACTAATATAAAGAGCCTAGACTTTAGGATTATTAGTATATAGACTAATAATACTATTACCTTTTTAGATAAATCCTTTTCTACCTATAAGGCTAATAAGCTTACTAAGGCTATATTTACTACTAAAAAGAAGTAAATCCTTACTATTAATAACCTGCTTACCTTTAATAGCAGTATAGTATCTCTAACTACTAAGGGGAAGCTCCTTCTCTAATAAAAAGGCTAAAGTAAGAGACTTTAACTTATTAATAAAGAATCTTTATAAACACTTAAGTAGTATGTTAAGTAATAGGCCTATAGTATGTATATTACGTTAGTTTACTAGCCTAAAGTATACTTTAACTACTTTATTATAATATAATACTAATTACTTAATATAAATAAGATTAAAGCACTTAACTATTATATTATATAGTAGATAAATAACCTTAACTATAGTCTATTATTTTACTTACTTAACCTTAAATCTATAAAGCTTTTTATTTTTATAAATAAATTATTTATAAGTAATAAGGACTTTACTTTATAGCTAGGATTTATTATTATTCTTACTAATAAGGCACCTATAAGTACTACTATAGGTAATAGATTTACTATAACTAGTAATATTATTTACTTTAGCTTAATAAAGTATAAGTAAGTTACTTAAAGTATACTAGCCTTTAAGATTTATAGTATAGTTACTAATACTAATATTACCTATATACTTAGTATAACTATTATAATAATTACTAACTATCTTAAGTTACTATATATACTAATAATCCTCTATACTAACTTATACTTACTTTATAAGTACTTTATTAAGCTTAGGACTATAAAAAAAAAAGGCTTATAATTAATATTATAGCCCTTTAGTAGTTATATAAGTAACATAAGGTTTATAAGGTATAATAAATATAAGGTAATAATAATCCTACTAATAGATTTACTAAATTATTACTTAATAAGGCGCTAGAATAACTAGTTAGAAATAAGATAGTTTAGATTAGTATAAAGGGATAGGTTTCTTAAGCTACATAACAGATTATATAGACAAAAAGTATTAAATACTTTTAGGCTTTTAATTTTTATTACGTTTTTAAGCTTTTTAGCTACTAGGCAGTATCTAGGCTATTTATAACAATTTTCTTTTACTTTAGAAAGTTACTAGTGTTAGGATATTTAACTATTTAATAGTAGAGCTAATCTATAGTTATGTAATTTACTATTACGTAACTTACCCCAGCAGCTCACTTATACCACCATAAATACCCACAGCAGCAACCTCTTCTCTTTCCCTTATTAACATCTTAACCTAGCTACTAATAGTCAATTAATACTATTATGGCTACCTTGATCGCGATCCCTGTGATACCAACAACTTACAATGGCGGCGCAGCTGAGGCATTCATGGCAAACATCGTTACATGGGAAAGATGGCGGGTATCGGAGCGAATATATTCATTTTCGCCACCTGTCTTGTGGATCAATAAGGCCACACCAGTCACTTACGATGGAATGATAGTCGTGGGTTGATAGATTAACCCAAGAGACCTATCTTGCGATACGAGCTCCGGCATGGGTTCTCTGCTGGGCGACAGGGGCACAGTACGTGCTGAAATGGTATCTAAAAAGCTTTGCAGCTGCTACTGTCACTTTTCAGGGTGCGCGGAGGATGATTGTGCATCTGTCTTTGATCTGTTGCAGAGCGTCGTTCATTCTTCGAGTCAGTGATGCCCCTCAGTGGCGACAAAGACCATTTGATATCATATCGGCATTGTGATCCAGATTATGAGAACGGGGCAAGAGATAGCTCGTGAGGCTCGTTACGTTCAGGAGGTCGCATGCAGCGGAAGCAAACATCCTCCCCATCAAGGCATATAGAGCAGGGTTTCTTATCCTCCTTCTGGGAGGAAACGGGGGCGTGTTTCCGTCAAATTCTCGCCCTCAAATCCTTCGAGCTGCTATCACAATGACCATACGATAGCATCTTACCGGCCCCTCTACAGTCAGATGCAATATTGCAATCGCTAGGTCCAACTCCCGGCGCGGTACAACTACAGATTGCTCGAGAACGAGTATGGCATACTTCCCCTCTGTACCCAGAAACATAGGCAAGGAATCCTTGTATTCAAGACCTCAGTGCCCGTTAGTAAGTGTGGTAGGTCATGGGCACAGGGTAGCAGTTAAGGCGCAGATGGGGTGCGCCATGACGAAGATGAGGGGCCGGTCTGTGTCGATTATCAAAAATACTAGACTACAGGCAGATTACCAACTGAGACGATCATCTCGATAGACGAGCCGGCAATGAAATACTTTCCGAAAGAACGAGTCATTGCTGATTTCTGTATCGTCAGGCTTAGGGTAGTCCCCAACTTAACAATGCAATGTAGATACAAGGTGGGCGCCTGTCGAGAATTTTCAGGCATGCCGAAGAGAATACTGCAAACGGACGTATTCGTAGGGAGAAAATGAAAAAGGCCCACAAACCGTTGATCGCAACTTCGGCCCCAACGTCCGTAGAGCCCGGGCTTGACCAAGCAGCCAGGCAAGCCCTAGGAGCTTGGCGGGCATGCTTCCTGTGTGTGGCCCACGGCCAAGGGTTTGGTGTTCTAGAAGTCCGGCGCCCACTTCATATCGCATCTTCAGCGTGTACTTTGGACGTTCTAGCCGACACTTGTGCCCATTTGCAGTAGGGGAGCAATCTCGGGATGGAATTCACGGGGGGAATATGATCCACTCGTGACCCTCAGCCAGGCACTAAACGCGGCTCGGGGACAACTTGTGGCCGATTAGGTCCCAGATGAGACTTCTTGAAGTGTCCAGGTCGTCGGCCGGATCTTCAACTCCTCAGATCTGTCGTTATCATGGGATACACAAGCATTTGCGCGGAAGGGTTCATAGTGTTTTGGGGATCAAAACACCATCACAGTGATTGCATTTCCCCAGTTGGACCGCGGGCCTCGACCATCGTATTACCCACCAGTGTGACGATCTGTGGATACCGAAAAGCCTTGGCATCATATGGAAGAAACTCTTGGCAACTCCTTTACCAGATTGTCTCAGTAGCGGATCGCGACCCTCGGCGTTTTTCTGGGGGGTGGGACCGTGAAAACCCACAGAGCCGTTCGTGGAAAATCAACTTTACTGGAGGCTGGCCATCGTTTGAAGGGGCTTACTATCCGTACCAGCCAGACCCATGGGATGGCTATTATGGCCAGGGTTGATGAATATGTATCGTAAGGTAGCCGGGTCGCAAACGCATAGCTCCACGCTCGCCCGGTCACGCATTCGCATACATCATAGTTCGGCAAGAAGCGAATGTACGGCGCTACAAGCCCAGCACCAGTGCAGCAAGCGTCGGTTTTCCCTCCGAAAGGGCTGCCACTTCGCTGCACACCGACACGCTGGTGATTTCGGTTATGATATCAGACTTGCCCACGAGTTTGAAGCGTCATCTTCCGGGGGCTAGTCTTTGATTGTTCTAGGCTCGAGCAAGAATGATTGAATCTTTTCTCCCACCAGGAAAACTTGCATAGGGATTCCCTGGGGAAAAGCTCGACCATCAGTAGGGTTTTACAGCAGAAAGCTTAAAATAAGACCTGCCGACACATTTAGACACCTTGAGACACCTCGCTGAATCACTAGAAACCCTCAGCTAGGAAACGTCGACTGCCAGTGTTCCTTTTCCAAGCCAGCACCCGCTCGCGAGCCCTGGGAATTGGCTGGTAAGGACTGTGAGGACGAGTCATATCCTGGTCGACGTTTGGTCCCATATAGGATCAGTTATATATTAATTGCGCCGGGACGAGAGGGCTTGGTCCAATCAGATGTTATTCGAGAGCACGCTAGCGCCACAAACATTGCGGATTCCGTCCGACTCTCTCTTCTTTTTATCGCGCGCTTAATCCTCAGATCCAACAGCGAGCCCCTGACACACTGCAAGATTCTCCCAATCCCTGGACCTGATGACCTCCTAAAGAGACGAACGATGCGGGTTGGGCGTGCCTCGATCTCTCTGCCGACATGTGCCCACTTCGTCGCCTGGTGTAATCAGTCCGAGGCGTGCCCTCACCTGTTTCATGATCGACAAGGGAAGACGGCGCCAGCCTCTAGACCGCAATATTGTCCTAATTTAGGTAAACGGATCTATTCAAATCACAAAGAGCACCATCATGGGCCAGCTCTCTGGGCATAGCCTTTGGCCAGATTTATGTTTATCTCAAGAACTCTGCTCCTCGTGCCATGGAATAACCTTTGGACAGCTTTCCACTCCTTGGTCGTTGGATCTGTTTCTTCCTGCGCACTTTGCAGTTCATCAAAGCCCCCGAGTTGCGCAGATAGGTATAAGCGTGGATCATATAGACAGGGATAGAGTGCTTATCCGAAATTAATCACTTGGCATCTCCCCCCCCCCAACATCCCGCCCTCATCAACTCTTATCGAGCTCTGTTCCGTCAAACTGGATAGGCTGCATGCAACAAGAACTGTGTATACTGTATGGTTCGACCAAAAGCTTGTACACTATATTCCTGTCAATTATGAAGGGTTTCGTCATCCGTTTCCCCTGTGAACGTCTTGGCAATGCGATGGTGATCTGGGATTAGGATGACTGCTGCGGGAATATCCAACGGAGACGAACCGGCCAAGGTTCACACTCATATAAGAAGGCTGCGACAACCCGAACTCTTCGAGCTTCTCTCCCCTTAACCTTCAGCATCTTCCGCTACAGTCATTCTTTACCGATCCAACTACTCACGTTCTTTAGCCCTGGTGGTTTGTTCATTCGTTGCTAAACTCCTTTCAGCTTTACCAACTCCCAAGCGCTCCCCCCCCACCAAGACCGAACCACCGCCTTTTCAACATGAAGTTCTCCGCCGTCATCGCCGCCGTCTCGGCCACCGCCGTCTTCGCCGCCCCCGGCGCCGAGTCCAGCCCCAACAACTTCGGCGCCGTTGAGAAGCGCGCCTCCTTCCCCATCCCTGCCTCCAAGGGCACCGTCACCTTCAAGGCCCCCCAGTCCGTCTCCGGCACCTTCGACGGTGGTCTCAAGACCTACGGCCGCGGCGTCAAGTGCACCGGTCAGGTCGAGGGCGGCAACAAGGACGCCGTCTTCATCCTCGAGAACGGCGCCACCCTCAAGAACGCCATCATCGGCGCCGATCAGATCGAGGGTGTCCACTGCAAGGGCTCCTGCACCATTGAGAACGTCTGGTGGACCGCCGTCTGCGAAGACGCCCTCACCCTGAAGGGCGACGGCAACGCCAGCGTCATTGGCGGGTAAGTTCACCACTTCGATACCTTCACACAGCAACCGGCCCGTACTGACTACACCTATAGTGGTGCCCGCAGCGCTGAGGACAAGGTCATCCAGCACAACGGTCTCGGCACCGTCACCATCGACGGCTTCACCGCCGTTGACTTCGGCAAGCTGTACCGCTCCTGCGGCAACTGCAAGACCATGGGCGAGCGCAACGTCGTGGTCAAGAATGTCAAGGCCTTCAACGGCAAGATGCTCACCGGCATCAACTCGAACAAGGGCGATACCTCCTCCATCACCGGCACCTGCGCCACCTCCGTCAAGGAGATCTGCAGCGAGTTCCAGGGCACCACCCCCGGCCACGAGCCCAAGAAGACCTCTACCGGCGCTTCTGCTTCTTGCAAGATCTCCGCCGTCAAGGCTTGCTAAGCGGCCCGCTGAGCTTTCTCGTCGATTCAAGTCTCCTGTCTCGGCCGCCCTCGCCGCGCGCTGCCATGTGCGGTTATGTAGCTCTTATGCCTCCGAGAGGCCGTGGGCGGGCTTCGTTTTCTCATTAGAGAACGGAGGAAAAGGAACTACAAACTCACTTTTTGTGGTGTTCCAGCTGATATACACCACTTAGCCTCTTGGCTGTTCACTGTATATATAGACATAGAGACCTGTTACAGCAGCAATAACAAGGGTTACATAATACACGACTGTATTGCCTATGGCGAGAATTCAGAGGTGAAGAAGGGAAGAAACCTACAGCGGAGCTAGCAACAGCAGCAGAGCTTCCTAGAAAGTTAGGCTAGCCCCTAATTTCGTGACCTCGAGTATTCTATGCCCTTCATCTAGCTCCTCTACTTCCCTATTAACACAGCCCTCCTAATAGCTGTTCTGAACTTGACAGGGTTAATGGGCTGTTTGCTGACGTGTGAAGAATCACATGAGCATTACGAAGGTATACAGCAAACGAGTGTCATATAACAGCAAAGCGGTAAAAGGAAGCAAGAAGTTAAGTGCAACCAAGTTAATATAAGCAAAAGATAGGTATGTATAAGTGCATTAGTAGAAACATCAGGTACTTTGGGGCGTATACGAATTGTGAGCAAAATGACTTGGTGTGTGGTCCAAATCCAATGAAAGCTTCTTCATATCTTGTGTCAGTCCTGTGCCGATCTGTCGCATAATTCAAGATTTGATTGCGTTCCCAATGTCCGGCCCAAGGTGTATATATCCTCGCTTCATGTGGCTGGCCAACCCGTATTTCAGTTTTGGATGAAGCCGGGAGCCCATTAGGATCGATAGTTGTAGATTGCGCGGTTGCCTTGTGGAAATGGCGATTCCGAGAATTCAGAAACCTCTTGATATCAGGCTTCCGTAGGGGAAGACAACGGTACGACCACATAATGAGCGATGACTTGATAACGTGACTGCCGTAGAAGTAGGAGCCAGGCTTGTATAAACAACTTGGTCGATGGAACGTGTAATCCGTTCCACTCGATAGCATATCTACTAGGAGGTTGGATTGAGACCGAATACTAGCCGTGGTTTTGAGCGATCATTCTCAGGCGAGTGTAACTTTGTAGCGCCACATTTGCAATGATAACGCCACAATTTAGAACGAGCCCATGCTTGGATCTTGACATCATATAAAACACCAACTCAGGCGGCCAATTGTATTAACGTTACTGATTCGCATCCTTAGTATTAATAATAAATAGGTTTAAGCTTTAGCCTTGCACCCCTTACTCCTATCTCCTTGCTTCTGACTCCTAGTACTAAAGGGGTAATGAGATGTTTTGTAAACTGCTAATACGTGTATGCGACATTTATCTTCCTTGGGGTTGTCTTGATATTATTGCGAACAATTTGCTTATTGCTAAGTTGAGATGTCGTGGTATCCCCACAAACCTTAAACGGAATTAAGACGATCTGCCATGCGGACCATCCCAAGTGCCTCCACCCGTTCTTGCTAGGTAGGTCTCCTCCACATACCGCAAACTTTAACGCCCAGACGTTTCTCGACGGCTATCACGGCACCGTCGCGGCATTGCGGCACAGTCATCTGAGCCAAGCTGGGTCGGAACGTGTCAACCTGGAGCCAGGCATGTGCGGTGCCCAGGCTACATGAATCTACTCGAAGCGCAAAATATATTGAAGAGATGGAGAATATGAGCATTTGATCAATATCGACCATGGTAACCTGCAGGGGCTCTAGGAAAACTGTTTGGTTACAATCGTCGGTTCCGAACAATTCTCCATCAGAGTCTGGCTGGTTGGCTAACCAGTTGAAGAACGCTTGATCGCAATCTGCTAATACTCAGAGACGTCTCCAGACGCCACGTTAGTAACAAAGTCAGAGATACCATCTGCATGTCTCGTGTTTTGATTTCATAAGTTTGCTTATCAGATTCGATTTGGTATCCCAAGGCGCGTAAGAAAAAGAAATCTAAGCCATACCCTAGGGCAAGTAAAGGTGAGTAATAGATGGAAGTGGGAAAGGTAGCATGGGCCCAGGCAAACCGACGGCTTGACCATTTCTCAACAGTAGCAGGACCACACGAACCTGAGGTTAGACTCATGAAGCGCCGCATATAAGCTCCGGTGCATTAAGTTATCCACATGATGAAACCGACCGACCTATACGAGACGTATCCTCAGCAGACGGCCGCCTGATGGCCTCGGCTAGTGTGATACATAAGGGCTTTATCATTCTTTGACTTTGTAATTTGGCAATTCCGGACCAGTATGCGAGAAACCGGCTGATCACTGGCTTCTAGGACGAATGTCTGCGCGTCAGGACCATTACCCCCCATATCTTAATGCCCCTCCGAAGCAAAACCTTGCTTCAGTCATGGAGGTGCTTCGTGGCTGCGACCATGCAGCCTGACCGCGTGTCTGCGTTCAAGTTGTTTGAAACGGAACGTCGCGATTCTGCAGCCAGCCCAGTATGGCCACGCGCTACAGTAAGAATGCAGTTTCACAATCCGTGAATAGTGCGTAGTCGATGAAGCGCAAAATGGAGACCGTGGAATGCGGTCTCCACGCCGACTCCTCTCTCTGGACCCATCGAATGAGCCATGGCTATCTGTGAAAGGAAGCCCAGTTTGCTTGAAAGAATCGCTGAAAATGTTGAGACAAGCTGGGAAAACTGTCACTGCGTCTGTAACGGGCTTGTTAAACCAACATTCTTCGACGTGACGTCCTGAAGCCCCGAGCACTAGCAATGATACCCTACCAGGTAGCTGTTGTTGACAGCCTGATTGACATATTGAAAAGGTAGAGAGGAAGTGAAAGCCATCCGAAAGGACCTAGGACCCTGTCGATTAAAGCCAGTATTTGGCCCACACCTCATGCTCGTCCTTGGTCCCTCGGAAGGCGAACTCGACCTCGGTGATGTCTTGGAAGCCTTCCTTGACCTTCGGCTCTTTGAAACGTGACTTGAATCCGTTGAAGGCCATCCTGGGCAGTACAGTGCGAGACTCTGGATTGAGCTGAAAACTTATCAGTGGAAGTCACTGTCGCAGGGAGGAGTTTAGACTCACGGACTTGTTCATGGATCGCACAGCGTCGTTGTGTTCGCAAATATGTAGCGGTGTCTTGAACCACACGCATCTGACGGGAACTTTGTGCTTTTTTGCTAATTGACCCCAGACGGCTCTTGTATCAGGATCGGCGTTGGTATTGTCTGACTTGTGTCAGTAACTGATATCCGTGGTTGGAAGTCCAGGCCACCGACCGATTGCGATGGATTGACCATCATTCAATAATTCCTTGGCAGATTGAACGCACTTTTCTCGCCTGCAATCTTGTCAGCGACTCGTAGCATCCCGGACTAACAGCTCAGACAAACCGACGTCTTCAAAATATCTTGGTTGACCCGCTCGTATCCCAATGGCTTCAGGTGCTTCCAGAAAAACGTGCTTTTTCCGGCGCCAGGCGGGCCACAGAATATGACAATATCCTGCTTATTCTTCTTCTCAAACAGAGCATCTGAACTGGGTGACCCTAGATCTTCTGGGTATGGGTAGTGAACAATGTCGAATTCTCGAAGAAAATCCCGCGGTTTCTCGCCGAGGAAGAACTCCTCTGGAGTCTTGTACTCGATGCCAACGTTGTCAGCGAAATTACGATCGGAGCAGCTGAAATCTTTGGCGGTTTTCGACGCGGCTATCCGGCCCCCTGCGTCGCCGACGAAAATGCTCTGCTTCAAGTCGACGTCTGCAGAAAGGTCGTAGTCGTCGCAAAGCTCTCGCCACATTCCTGGCCGTGGTTTCCGGTAGATGTCCTTCTCCGTAGCCGCGTACACGGTTATAGGAAGATCGAGTTGCGTCAAGACAGCGTTGACCTTTTTTTTGAATGCAGATACTCTATCTTTGGTCGATTTCGGGGTCTTGGCTTTGGGGTCGGCATGGAGAACAAGGCCGGCTTGGTTAGAGAGCACCACGATGCGGTACCTGACAAGGTCAGCGAGCTCTTAGGAAGATCCCGAAGAAATCACGTACCCCTGGTTGTTATACATCTCCTTCAGCTGTCCGGGAACAGTGGCGTGCCACCACTTCCAGTCCGCGGCAGCGTCGGCGTGCTTCTTGCCAGATGCTGTTGTGATCAGGGTCGAATCCTGGGGCGAGATATGTCAATTGCTCTCGTCTGTATCAGAGAAAGTAATTCCCACTACCATACCAGATCAAACGCGGCAACCTTCCTCCTCTTTTCAGATTCGGTGGGGGTATCTTCCGGTTCGTAGCGGCCGACAAGCAGAGTTGCGGGGGAATCATCATTCGGGGCTCGTTCTGTCCAGATTGTTCGGTCTTTGGGTTTCTGGGATTGCGGTTTGAAGAAATTGGCGACTGCACTCTCTTCAAAAGTTATTAGAAAAACGTGTACTCCGCGTCTGCAGACCATTACTCACTGGTCATGCCACTCTGGACTTTGCGCTTGACCGGCGGCGGCGAGACTGAGTCTCTCTGTTTCCGCTTGGCGGTCGAAGAGTTAGACGATGACATTGCTCGAGTGGTGTGTATCGTTCGAGATCCCAGAAAGACCGAAACCGTCCGATTGTTGATTTGCAGTAAAGAATAAGTTCGCATCACGTTGCAAGCAGCTGGATTGGATGTCAGGTCGACGAAATGAAGCTGCTATCTTTGGTGGGGCAGAGCTCCTTCCTGCTTGAATGGGAGCGCGACCACGCGCCCGAACAATCACGCACGGGGACGGGTATCCACGTGATCTTGAACTGCGCCATACCACATCAAGCTTAGCGTGGAATGTCTCCCGCGAGCGATTTCGCCAACACTCACCTTCACTTTGCGCTTATTGAGCTTCACCTTCACGATTCCTCGCCTAGATATCGAATCCGATCTTTGCTTTTTCTACGTCCTCTCTCCAACTTTCGCCGAAGCACCAATCGTCATGTATGAGCTCTTTCTTACAACGCTCGTCGACGACGATGATATCCAGGCAGCTTGCTCCGTCTTGGGTGGTCTCTGCGCTATGCCCGCCTGGCAAAGTCTCCATCGCGTGCTCTATTTCAAGGGCCCGGCCAAACCGGGTGGGATCTCAAAACAGAATTCTATCCCTAAGACGCCGCGAAAGGACATTCAGATGTTGTGGAAGGACCTGCACCAGCAATTGAGTCGCCAATCCTACATTCTTCAAGCTCGCTATGAGGTGTTCAAGGACAAGGACTTCGGCCCGACCGCCCCGGAAGTGGACTTCAACGCGCGTCCCGGCACCCTTCGCTGGACTGACTTCCCCGACCCTCCCCAGAACCGCTCGTCCGTCACTCAGCGCAAGAAGACGGAGATCTGGGACCAAAAGGACTTGATGTCGGTTATGAGAGACAACAATTACCAGTAGGTGGTGCTGTTCATTAGCAGAGCTTGACGAGACAACCTAATGCGATACAGGTTTAAGAGCGAGGCTGTTGAGGAGACCTATCAATTCTTCAGAGAAGATGTCGAGTTTTGTCTCTCAAGACACTACATTCTGCAGATGAACGGTGACAATGGCCCCCTCACGCACACAGGTCCGTGGGAAACCATGTCTCCGGCCGATCCTGGGCGGCGATGGATGTTTCTGATCAAAGTCCATGTTCACCAAGACAACAAACCTGACGAGATCCTCAAGGCACACGAGCAACTGGCCAGCATTCGACGCGAGCTAGAAGGCGTCTTCGATTTTAAGATGTTCGACAGACGTATCCATGACACCCGCGTCGCAGTCGAGGTGCGGAACGCGCCAGCGCCACTACCCCAGGTCATGACCGTCACTGATCAGCGGTAATCGTGGCTACCGTTCCGAAATCGGAACTGGAGGACCATCTGCCATGCCGGCTCATACCCGATGAAGAAAATTCATTGGTGACTATGGAGTCAGAGTGTCAAAGCCTCCAGAGCCAATCACAGCAAATATCGAGCCCAGGAAGGCATGTGGCTAGCGGTGCTCTCAATCATCTGTCCATAAACAGAAAGCATACAAGCGCTGCAAGAAACATTGAGTACTATGCTTGCAGGTCGGGTCACTTGAAAACACGGCTTGCTTACCGAGTACACGAACACCGCTGAGCTGGAGTTCGTTATGGGAAGCACAGCTATTAATCACTGGTAACTTGATTGCTAGAAGCAGAAGCTATCGGCACTAAAGCCGTGTTGCAGCTGACAAAGGCGATGGATTCCTCGGTCAAGGTTCGCCGCCGTCGTGTGTGAATGACTTCTGAGAGATGCGAAAGAAAACCCCCGATACGCCGAGCGCCGCAAAGGGTACCTGCTATCTGCACGAAGTAGGAAGTAGGAATGGGCACCACAGAGACGCATGAAACAAGAAGAGTCTGTCTCTGCTGGTCCGCAGGGCGAGGACGCAACGAAGCATGACAACGGAAATCCACATGCTCCGAAGATTTACTGCCCCCCGAGCCGGCGTGTCTCATCGAGAGTATCCGTAATGGCTTAGAATTTTATGCTACACTACCGGTAGAGATGACAGACATCAAGCTTAATTTCTTTATGATCGATGCACTAACGACGCAGTGGATGGGCGCGCCGTTATCCCGGTTGTTGGCTATGAGCCACCAACATCTGACACATGCCATATTCTCTCTGCCGTTGGGATGTGGGCTGATGCTTAGCCCACCCTGATGTTGTCATGCGGTTGCAAAAGCTGCCGTCGCTCAGGACCCCTGCCCTCTTTTCTCACTTATGGAGATTGATCGAGACTCAGAATCATTTTCACAGAAAATGGCAAACGGATACCGAGTGTAATATTGAAGCAAGCCGCCGCATCCTGTCGACACACTCTGAGAGTGTGACGTACGGCGTTCTGTCTGCCGCCAGCGCATGGTCACAATAATGGGCCTTATTTCTTTCCAGAGCGGCACGATAGATGCCAAGTCTTGGAGCCCCCCATCCCCCTGCCAGAATTGGCGCCATCATCCATGACTTGGTTTCAAACTGATTAAACGCAGCGTTCAGTCGCGCGACTAGCCTCTTTTCTATTGCTGCTTTCTGAAAGAGTTGACATAATTCTTTTTTAGTACGCCGGCCCCCAAGATATAGTCTCGTTTCACTCGGAGATGATTCCCCTCCGGACGGAATCAGAGGGCCACAATAATGAATCCATCCCAAGTTCTCGCAAACATCCGAGATGAGGGGAAAATATTGTTCAATATTTCTCCATTTCTGCTCTATGCACTCCACGAGCTGTTGTAAATCGACGGTCACTGCCGCTCGCTCTCCGCCCAGCTCAGGTGCGTAGAACACATCGGTCCGGTCACCAGCCGCAGTGGGAATCCCCCGGCATATTGAGTTAGGAACCGGCTGCCCATGTTAAGGATGCTTGTCGGTCCCTAATACTGCGTTCTCAATGGCCTGTCCCCCAACGCCGCTCTTTACCTACTCGTAACGCACGTGTTCGGATGGGGATGGACCACTTTGAATGACACAATCCATCGGGGGCACCAGGTTCTGGCCATCCCTGGACGAGGATGGCGATCACCGACACCCGACCCGGCCAATCGGAATCATTCAAGCGTCGTGTCAACCTGCCCCAGTTGTTAGCTCGCGGGAAGTCGAGAAGCACCTAGGAACTCAAAACGCAGTGCTGCGCTGATCCGATCTACCTAGTCCTGCGCTTCTAAGTTCTGCGCTACCAAACGTCGCTCGCGGAAAGCCATCAACCCAGAACACGTTCACTAATTATCTGTTGAATCATTGAGTGACACATTGCATAAAGATCCGATCAAACGACTTAATCATCCCCTTTTTGACACCACGAACGACTACACGCCACCAGTTGGCAGTTTGTCCAGTGGGTTTGCCGCGCTGCAAGGCTCTATAGCGCCAAGGGTACACTTCCGTTTGTGTTTCAGGTTCGGACGAGCAGCGGGGAGACAGAGGAGGACGAGAGAACCCTGGGTTTGCACTGCAGCGGCCGGCCGCAACGCCCCGAACAATCATGTCCTTCAGGGGCGAGGAGTTGGATTATCTTAAACTGGGACGACGACGAGGACCCCCCGGGAGACATGTGGCGAATGAGGAAAAGCAAAAGCAGTGCACAGCAACGATGCAAAAGACGTAAAAACAAAAGGCGAGGGCCTCGAACCGAGCCAAAGTGGCGCCAGGCGCCTCCATGCCTACGCCGCCCCCCGAGCTGCAAGGTACGCATCCCGCAATTTAGACACGACAGCGGGTATCCCCATAACGTTAACCCTTTTTGGGATTATTGCTCCAATCAACGGCGGTGGACCGACCGGCCGCGACGCAGGGGAGACTGGGCCGTACCGGCTGTTTGCCCGAGGGAATGACGCCCATTCAGTCCCGACAACCCCTCCCTTGTTTGTTCCGTCGATATTAATCCTCGTTCAGAGGTGGGAGAAGAAGATATGCCCTTCATATTAATTGGCCGAAACGGTGAGGCGGCATTGCGGCCAGTGGGACGAGAGCTGCGTATGCAGTCTCCCCTGTCCTGAATTGGTTCTTGGCGGCTTCGGACTGGCCTGTCATGCCCACAGTGGCGGATGTCAGTAAGATGTCAGTAAGATGTCAGAGACTGAGAATGGGACGGAGTGGACGAGCTGGAAGGGGTGAGGAGGGGCTTCGAGAGTTGTCGAGGCATACATATAGACCCAGCCCGCTCTCCTCCTCAGAGGAATTTCTAGCTATTCTCTCTCTATCAGCTTTCAGTCACTCATCTTTCCACTCTTTACTTTCAGTCATTCTCTCAGCCCGACGCCGGCGTCCATTCACTTGCTCCCACCTTTTGTGTGTACATACGCTTCTGTCCGGAATCACTTGTCCCTCTTCTCACCGACAACCACCCCCCCAAACCGTCAAGATGAAGTCTATCGCTGCTCTCGCTCTTACCGCCTCCATGGCCAACATGGTCGCCGGCCACGCCATCTTCCAGCAACTCTGGGTCAACGGCAAGGACGAGGCGGACAGCTGCGTTCGCATGCCCGTAAGTCGACATCAAAACCGTGGAGTCCACGGCCCCAGATCGAGGCAGAAGAAGAATACTAACCCCGTCGTTTTCCGGTAGGCCTCCAACTCTCCCATCCAGGACCCAACCTCCGACGACATGCGCTGCAACGCCAACGCCGCTAAGGCCGCCTCCACCTGCGCCGTCAAGGCCGGCGACGTCGTCACCGTCGAGATGCACCAGCACAACGACCGCGACTGCACCAAGGAGGCCATCGGCGGCGCCCACCACGGCCCCGTCATGGTCTACATGAGCTCCGTCGCCGACGCCGCCGCCGCCGACGGCTCCGAGCCCTTCTTCAAGATCTTCGAATCCGGCTACTTCGCCAACAACAACACCTGGGGCAACGACCTCATCAACGAGGGCTGCGGCAAGCAGAACGTCGTCATCCCCGCCGACATCGCCCCCGGCGACTACCTCCTCCGCGCCGAGACTGTCGCCCTCCACGCCGCAGGCTCCGTCGACGGCGCTCAGTACTACATGTCCTGCTACCAGCTCAAGGTTGAGGGCTCCGGCTCCGCCAAGCCCACCGGCGTCACCTTCCCCGGCGCCTACAAGGCCACTGACCCCGGTCTGTTGATCAACATCTACAACAAGATCACCAACTACGTCGTCCCCGGCCCTGCCGTCTACAAGTCTGGCTCCGGCTCCGGCTCCGGCTCTGCCCCCGTCGCCTCCGCTCCCGCTGCCACCAGCGCCGCTGCCGCTACTCCTACCACCCTCGCCACCAAGACCGCCACCGCTGCCGCCACCACCTCCGCCGCTGCCGCCGCCCCCACCGGTGACGCCGACGCTGGCTGCAAGCGCCGCGCCCGCAAGGCCCGCCGCTCTGCCCACTACTAAGAGAAACACTGCTCCAGTTTGCGAGTGAGCGTCTCGAACAACTTTACATAGAGGAAACAAGTATTCTTCCAGGTCCATATTAGAAGTTCTTTGTACATAGTATACAGCGTAATTCTGTGTTTTACACCCTTTCAGAGCGGCACCAGACAATATAGCATGAGTGTCTTTCAACTATTATGCTTCTATGACTTGAATGTGATGTGCGTACGATTTTTCGAGAGATGTAAATGCTCCAGTTTGACACTTGTAGCGCAGTATATCTAATTGAAGATCGCATGGTGTGCCGTTAATAACACCTTGTCGAATGATACTTGGAAGCCTTGTAGCCTTACAGATAAGTTCTAGAAATGGTTCACTTTTCCCTTTCACTTCGTAGACATTGAGATTTGTCCAATCTTACCTTTTTGGAATGTCTCGTTGACGAACGGCCCCTAGGCAACCCATGGAAAGTTTGAGCCCGTCATGTGCTCGAATTGCGTTACCTTTCTCAACAAGATAACTTGCACAAAAACACGAGGAAGCAAAGTTGGGTTGGAATATATATTCATGAATATGTCCAGGCTTAAAAATGTACATGTACAAAGGCGTTATCGATAGAATCAAAATCGCAAATGCCTCGGAATTCCAACAACAAAATGTCCGGCTCCAGTCCCAGAACCCCTTCAAGGGTGCTTTGAAAAGATGTCATATATGTACAATGCCACTTTCAGGTGACGTAAATGAAAAACAAACGGCTCCTACGAGCTGTACACGGCGACATACTTGACCTCCATCCGCGAGTCCTTGCCCCCGACGGTCTGCGCGGTGGGCGTCTTGGAGCCCGCCTTGGCGTCGGGGAACTCGCCGCCAACGGCGACGTTGAGCAAGATCATCTTGGAGGTCTGGGCGAGGTTCTTCCAGAAGGCCTCGTCGCCGACCTGCTGGCCCGTGATGGTCTTGGTGGGCTGGTCGTTGACGTACCACACGAGCTTCTCCGATGCGAAGCCGCCGCCGGCCGAGCGGTCCACCTCGCAGGCCACCTTGACGAACTCGCCGCGCGGGAACTCGGCGCTGGAGCTGAGGCCCGTCTTCTCTTTGCACGGCCCGCCGTTGATGACGCCGCAGTGGGCCGTCTGGAACACCGTGCCGACGCCGTTGGAGACCTCGAGCATGTCGATCTCGCCGACGCTGGGCCACGAGCTGACGTTGGTGCGGAAGGCGGAGCCCATGGACCAGAACGCCGGCCAGATGCCGGCCTGGGTCGACGGGTCCGAGGCCGGGATCATGATGCTCGCCTCCATGCGCAGCTTGCCGCCCTCGGGGCACTTAAAGTCCTGTGCGGCGTTGGTCTCGATGCGGGACGAGGTCCAGGCCTCGCCGCTCTTGATGGGCGTGATCGTCAGCGTGCCGCTCTCCGAGATGGCGATGTTGGCCGGGTCCTTGGTGTACGTCTGGATCTCCTGCGTGCCCCAGTTCGCCGCGCCGCCGGGGTACCCGGTGCCGACGTCGAACGTCCACTTTGAGGCGTCGGGCAGGGCGCCGGCCTTCTGTGTTGAGAAGTCGTCCTGGAAGACGATTTTTGCGTAGCCTTCAGGGAGGGTGGGCTTGCCTCCGCCGCCGGGCTTGGTTCCATTCCCCCCACTGGGGGTGCCGCTGGCCACAGGCGCAGCACTAGGATTCGATGGCGTTGGTGTCTCAGTCGCTTTAGCACCACCGGGAAGAGATGAAGTTGTGCTGGTGGAGATCACGGAGCTCTGGGCGCGGTCTCCCTTGCGCGGGTAGAGTGTTGGCGAGGACCAGCCGAGGCCGAAAAGCAGGGGAAGGAGACACAAAGCCTGTTTGGTCGACATGATGGGTGTCTTTGTTGAAAATGAGTTGCAAAATGTGGAAGAGAGGAGAAAAGATATATGTTGAAGAGAAGGAAGAGGATTAATGAGGCCAGATGCTCGATATCCTGATATGGGTGTGATGTCGAGCTGGAATAATTACATCTCAATTACAACGAGATATGTCATTTTCTTTATAGTTTCATCGACTTTATATCGGATGGTTTTTATATTCGTTTCTTTTATCAGAGTTTGTTCAGTAAAGACCACTTCTCTCTGTTCGAGTTCCAAGTGACCAGTTCATGCGAGTGGATTCATTCGTGGAGGCAACCATTTCAGTGTCACAATAGCTCGTAAACATAAGGTTTCCACCATCTCAGCTGTCGACATTGATGTAGCATCGCTTAGCAAGTAAATGGCTTTCAGAAACACCATTCCGTCATTCGCTTGCACAGCTGGCGGCGGAGTGGATCCCAGAGGGTCTTGACGTGAACTATTCCAAGTGTGCCCAGTGGCTAACATCTCGGCCCACAAAGACTTTCGAGCACAACTTCTGTTAATAGTTCCTGGCCCAGATGTCAGTTCGGTCCAGTAAGGGGCTTTTGCCCCTAAACGGCCAGAAAGTTAGCAGACAACCTTGAGTTTCTGACCAATGACTCGGGGATACCGCTGCTCCGCCCTCTGACGAACGTTCATGCGAAAGGAACCAGGCCCCAGATCTGCCGGGAACCACCCAAATGGGACTTAACATTGGCGTTAAGGCCATGGGTCTGCCCTTCCCCATGTCATCAAAGTCAAACATTCGACACCTATTCGAACCCTTTTGAATTTACCTCTCACAGGCACACACCCAAAATGGGCATTCCTGGCGCACACTTTTGGGTTGACGTCGTGCTGAGCTAATTCACATGAGAATAACTAGAAACGGGTGTAACACAGGTGATTTTTCTCTCCTTGTCAGAAGGCATCTTGGCATGCAACATATTGGGGACCAGTGTCAATCATTCAATGTTGTGTACCTGTGCGTCCTTGAGAGGGACCGTCTTGTAACCTTACCTTAGTGGGTGATTCAAGTGTGGCCATCCAAAGGGTTACATTTGCTATGCACAATATACTCAGGACTCCGACATAGCGCTGCTCTGCCCCATTCTTCGGGGTTTAGCAAGCCCAAGCAGGGTTGCTGGTCGGGCTGTTTCATCGTTGCTATTTTTGCTACAGAAGCCTAGTCTAGCCCTTCACGGAGTATAATCAGTGGACAACGGTCCAGCAGGAAATCATTTCCAATCGTATGAAGCAAATCATATCGTGACACTTTTAGATCGCATCGCCTCCATGTGACTTCCTAAATCTGGACCCCTCAGATGGTTGTTCCGACTTAACAAAGTTATCCCCAGTCACTTATATGCGCCCGCGTCCTTCTGTTCTACAAATCTCTTGGCTACTCTGTGCACGGGATAGCATATCCACCCCGATGCTTTGGTTTTTGTGCATAGCTGACTCGATTCTTCGTTGCTTTTCTCTTTCGAGATCGTTTATCCAGCTGTCAGTTCCACAAGGTCCATTGTGGTGCAAAATGCGCCTTCATAGCAACACAAACCATTAATACGACGTCAATGTTGGAATATAGTGCACAGTACCATGCCCCCCCGGTCCATCCTCCGCTCTGGTGCAACTCTATGACGCTCGGCAGTGCTAGTTTCAGTCCAGTCACGACACCTCGACTACAAGTGGTGGCACCAAGAATGCTGTGGAGGAGACCTTGTTGACAGATGTCGAACCAGGGCTGTTGTAGCGATGTTCCAAATTTCTGTTTCAAGTTCATTCTTATCAACTATATACGCTATACGAGATACCACAGTGTAAGTGATGCTGGCTTAAATTCATGGCCCAAGTTGGCATTTTCTCCTCCAAGCTTTTTATTGATGCTAGCGGTGGTCTTGTTCGTGAATATCATGTATCTGTGACCACGGAGGTCGCAAATCTTGCGACAACCCAGAAGGCGCCTGCCATATCATGATGAATACATAATCATTGTGTTGTTCCAGTATGTTTGTTTCTTTTAGACCTCTTCTCATGTCTGAACTAGCATAGAATGGCAAAGACTGACGGGTTTACCTCCGAGTCACCCGCCCAAACAATCAAGATGACACCCTCATATCTCAGACTTCATACACAAACCGTTCCAGATTACTAGATATGGATTGGTATAGTAAGTCGCAGTTAGTAAGACCATGAGTAACTTTGAGGGATTTCGAGGCCAAGAGGCGACCTCTAAGCTTGCTATCTCTGTGGAAAATTTCTCTCTGTGAGCATTTTTCTAATACTCTTCACCGTGAGGAAGTTTAAATGATAAGGGGGCCGGAGGGTTTATTCAGGGATTCATCACTTGACCTTTTTCTATTCCCATTATTGTCGGGTTTATCATTTATTTTTTTTATTTCTTTTGCCGTACATAGGCCTGCAGACACATAATTCGGGCCCTTCGCTTCCCGTAACCATGATATCTGCCATCCGTATTGACCGTCAGCTTGTATCAATAGACAAACAAACCTCTCGAATAAGGCTGTGCACTCCAGTGCCCTTCAAAGTGAAGGCACATGACCAGCCTTGGGCTCTGAAATGTGACTTTGGTCGCCCTCAGCTACATACTGATGGGAGACACCGGCTCGGGCTATGTGTAGTTTTCATGAGATGCTTGTAAATCACTGATAGTTCAGCTTGACCAAATGGGGCGCGGTGCATAGGCACAGCCTCAATTATTGATGCCGTATAACGTGGATAGCCTGATGTGCACCTACCTCTATTCGACGATTTTGAGCGCGGGGATGACAGCTGACAGAATGGTAGATAAGGCTTTGAGGATCTCGTCCTCCCCTTCTTTTGCTCGTCCTCCCCTTCTTTTGCTCGTCCTCTTCTTCTCTAGCTCGACCCCACCTCATTTGAACATTGTTATTTTCCGCGTTAATCGTAGCCTTGTCCAGCATGGCCGAATCTGTCGCGGCTTTTGCTCTTGCCGGCAACATCCTCCAATTTACCGAGTTTGCGACAAAGTTTACTAACAAATGCATAAGCATTCACCGTTCTGCTGGAGGGGTCTCCAATGAACTACGCAAACTCCACGACCTTGTGACTCGCCAGCAAAATACATCGCGGGGCCTGCACCTATCCGAGGCTGAGCGTACAAAGCTGTTGCCGGAACACTCTGAAGTTTTGCAGGTGTCTGACCAGTGTTCCAAGAAGTTCTCTGAGATCCGGGGAACCCTAGATGGTATTGGTCTGAAGGGAAACAAGACTACGTGGGGAACTGTCACTACTGAGTTCAAGGCGACGTGGAATGAGAAGAAGATTGAAGATCTCAGAAGCGATGTTATGCTCTTCGGCCAGGGCCTCCAGACTGCTCTTCTTTATTCCCTGAGGTAAGAATTCATGACTTCTCGTTCATGTTTCACCGTATGTTCTCACAGGGTCTCGCTATTTCTTGGCTACCACTAATTATTCCATCTCTCGACGTCTTATTCAGTTATCTGCGGGCGCTGATAATTTTCTGATGCAGAGACCTCGCGATAAAGTCAGAAGAACAGCAGAAAATCGTGCTTGAGAAGCTTGGTATTATTCAAGAAGGCGTCGGAAACCGCATATTCTCCTCGCCTGATGAGATTGAAGAAGGCGAAGAAACTTCCTGGGATGGGCCCGGTGATGCGGTGATCGCTTTTGTCACTCGCACGATTGGCGCCAAACCTGGAGAACGGAAGGCCAGTGCTCAGAGACTACGAGATGGTATCGTTCAACGAATCCTCAGTACCCCAGAAAGCAAAGTTCACCTTGGTGCCGTAGACCCTCTGCCGGCCGATTTGTCGAATACCCGCCAAGAGGAACTCCACGCCGCCTTCCTTGCCAGTCTCGTTTATAATGTCATGGAAGATCGACATCTAAGAATCACCAAGGCACACAAGGATATATTTCAATGGCTGTTTGAGTCCCCTTCAGAGGACACAACCGCATGGGCAAACTTCAAAGAGTGGCTTGAATCCGATGCATCTCTCTACTGGATCACGGGAAAGGCCGGTTCAGGAAAATCCACTTTGATGAAGTTCATCTGTGATGAGAAAGACACGGAGCCCCCGTCGACAGCTACTCAGGGACGATGCTACCCGCATCTCTTGAACTGGGCCAAGGACCGGCCGTTGATCATAGCATCCTTCTACTTTTGGGCTTCCGGCTCAGAAATGGAGTCTTCGCCGAAGGGGCTCTTCATGTCCCTGATATCCTAGATTCTTCAGCACTGCCCCGAAGTGATACCGCGAGTAGCTCCAGCCTACTGGGAGGCAATGTCTCTGTTCAATGGCAGGCTTCTTCGCCGAACAGAAGAAGATCTGAGGAAGATGCTGTCTCTTGTCATCGCAGAGGCTGAGAAAGACAACAACATCTGTCTTTTTGTTGGTGGACTCGATGAGTTCTCCGGAGAATCAAAAACGCTCATGGAGTTATTCCAAGATATCATATCTTACCCAAAAGTCAAACTCTGCGTCTCCAGCCGTCCCTGGCTTGTATTTGAAGACGCATTTCGGCATCAACCCAGTCTCAAGCTTGAAGACCTGACGTACAATGATATCCTGGCATTCGTCACCGAAAGGCTTGAAGGCAATGAAGGCTTTCAGCGTCTGACAGTCCGGGAACCCCTTTACGCAAGCGGATTGATTGAAAATATAGTACGGAAATCCTCGGGTGTTTCCCTTTGGGTCAATCTCGTTGTCCAGTCGCTCATTGCCGGCCTGCAACACGACGACAGGATTGTTGACATACAGAAATGGCTCGATCTTCTGCCGGCAGATTTGGAAAAGCTGTATAGCGCCATTCTTGAGTCTCTGGATCCGTTTTATTTTCAACATGCGGCTGAGTATTTCCGTCTCATGGAGGCCTTTGATGAGCCCCCTCCTGCTTTGATCTTCTCCTTCGCCGATGAAGATGTCACATATCCCATCAATCTGCCCCTTAAGCAGTTGACGAGCGACGAAATCCAAGTTCGGATTGAGACGATCAGACGCAGAATCAACAGCAGGTGCAAAGGACTTCTTGAGGTTGCAGGGACCAAATCTTCGACGCAGTCTGTACAGTATCTCCACAAAACTGTCAAAGATTACATCGGCAAACCAGCGATCAGTGCGAAAATCGAAGGGGTCACAGAGACATTCGATTGTCAGTTCCGAATTTGCTCCGCGAATCTCTCGTATCTTAAAACGACCTTTCCTGACCCATCCTTAGATCTTCAAAATGCTTCTGTTGGTTTCACTAGGGTGGTGATACGGTTAACTGTACGTATTAATAGGCAGTGACAAATAATAGGGGTAAATACTGGTTCTGAATTATACGTAAAGAAGGAAAACTATTATGGGATTATGTAGCGAATTCACTGCGTAATATCCCTATAGATCTAGTAGATCTATAGCAAATTAGCTATAGTTATTCTAGCTAATTAGTGTTAATTTATACTACTAATATCTAGGCAATAGTTAATATTATAACACTAGTAACTTTCTAAAGTGCTATAAATTATCTTTATTTTTTAGTTATTTATAAAGGGCCTAAAAACGTAATAAAAACAAAAGGCTAAAAAGTATTTAATACTTTTTATATATATAATCTATTATATATATAAAACCTATTTATTTATTTATATCTTTAATTAACTACTGTTAATTAACTACTCTAGCGCTTTATTAGGTAACGCCTTTATAAATCTATCTACTAGGTTATCCTCCCCTTATATTTATTAGATCTTATAGATCTTATATTACTTATATAACTAGTAAAGTGCTATAATATTAATTATAAGTTACTTCTCTTTAGTAGTACTAAGCTTTATAAGGCACTTATAGAAGAAGTATAAGTTAGTATAAAGGATTATTAGGATTTATAGTAACTTAAGGTAGTTAGTAATTATTATAAGTGTAGTGCTAATTATATAAGTAACGTTAGTACTAGTAACTATACTATAGACTTTAGAGGCTAGTATGCTATATATAACTTTTTTATACTTTATTAAGCTAAAGTAGATAATATTACTAGTAAGTATAAATTTCTTATTATTAGTAGTAAGTTATATAATATTACTTTTATTAGTAAGTATAATAATAAAGCTAAGTTATAAAGTAAAATTATAGTTATTTATAAATAAGCTGTTAATAAAGATAAAAAGCTTTATAGTTATAAGGTTAACTAGCTAAAAAAACAGGCTGTAGTTAAGGTAACTTATTTACTACTTAATCTAGTAGTTAAGAGCCTTAATCTCCTCCTCTATAGGCTTTTAGTATTATATAGTAACTAAATAGTTAAAGTAAGCCTTAGGTTAGTATATTAACGTAATATACGCCTTATAGGCCTTTTACTAAATAAAATCTTACTTAGTAGTAAGTAAATTTATATTAATAGGCTAGAGCTTCTTACCTTAATTTTTTTAGTAAAAATTTATTTTACTATTATAGCTAAAGGAAAGTATACTACTATTAAAGGTAATAAAATTATTAATAGTTAATAGTTACTTAGGCTTTATAGTAAAAGTTACCTTCTTAAGCTTTTTCTCCTTATAGGTAGAGAATTTATTATCTATAAGGCTAATTATATTATCTATTTATATACTAATAAGGCTAAAATCCTTATTATTAGCTAATAAAATAAGTAGGTAGGGGTTAAAGGTTAATAAATCTATCTAAAGATTCTCTCTATAGTAGTAGTTATATATAGCCTACTAGTAGGTGCCTGCCTTAGTAATACTATAAAGTAGCTTTATTACCTTTATAATAGAGTTACTAAGGTAAAAATAGTAAATTTATATAGAAAGTGTTATATAACAGATAGGAACATAATAGAGAATTCCTAGAGAATCGCCACAATAGCCACTAGGAATTATCTAGGGTTTTACTACTAAGTGGTAGTGTATTTCCTAAGAAGTCTCTAGGTAATACTTATGTAATCTATAAAGAAAAGATTAATAATACTTTATAAAATAATAGAGAACGTAATAGCAGCTTTATAGCTATTACACTAAGGAATTATAAAGATATACTTTACTATTTAAGTAAAAAAATATTTATAATATAGTAAAAAAAGGATTATTAAATATTATATCTTATTTTTTTATACTAAAGCGTAATAAATAGTAGTATAACTATTTCTTTTATCTAAGGAATAAACCCTTAGGTAAGTAAAAAAGGACTTAGTTAGATAATTATTTAGACCCTCTTTAGCTTTTATATATAGTACCTATTAAGAACACTTCTATATAATATATATTATATATAAGCGTAGTAAAAAAGAATAAACACTAGTTTACTTTCTTCTTAAGAGTATTTTCTAGCTATAACTAGGAACTCTTTAGGAAATACGTTTTCCTAAATAGAATTACTAGTAATTAGTTAGTAACCTATACTAATAGCTAGCTTTCTATATTTAAGAGATCTTAAAAAAGTAGCTTAATTAACCTTAGCTTATTTATATAACCTAGATTATTTTAAAGACTATTTAAGCGCCTATATATATACTCTCTTAAAAGTTACTTATTAGTTACTATAGGCTTAATATAACTTCCTAAAAGAATCTAAGTTATACCTTATTACTTAAATATAATATAGAGGACGCTATTAATAGGCTATAAAAACCTAGCTAGCTAAAGATTATAAGTACACTAAAGCTATTACCTTATTTACCTAATATAAAATAGAAAATACTTTAGTAGTATTATTACTACCTAGAGGTAAGGCTTTTTCCTCTAGTAATTAGCTAAAAAAAGCTACTTTTTTCTCTTAAAAGGAGATATACTATACTAAAGTTAACCTAAATAATCCTAAGGATATAGATAATTCCTTACCTTTTAAGATAGTAATTAAGACTATAAACTTTAAAAAAGATAAACTAAATAAAGATAATAAGGATACTTAAACTAAGGTCTTATAAGGTAAAATATTTAGGTATAATAAATATAATTATAAGGGTAAAAGAAAGCTTTAAGAAGCCTTACTTAGTAAAACGCCTAGGTATTACTAAAATAAAAGTAAAAATAATAAAGGGACTACTACTAGGCCTTTATAAAAACCTTTTTTCTTATTTTTAAAAGAAAATATAGATAAATAGGCTTACTATACGTATAACTAAAAAGCCTAAGATAGCTATAATTAGAGGGGGAAAAAAAAAGTAGTAAAATTCTAGTAATCTAGCTAAGTAAACTAAAGAACTAGCCTTTTTTATAATAAATAATTAGACTAATATAAAGAATTTTAAGATTACTTAGTTATGCCTACCTTCTATTTTAAAATAAAAGATATTAAATAGTTTAATTTACTAGTAACCTAGGATGTTATTAATAATAGTAAGACTATAAGAACTAAGACTATCTAGCTAGACGTCTACTAATTTATAAACTTCTTTTAGTATTACACTATAATATCTAAAGACTATACTATAGCTACGCTAATAAATCTCTATTTTTACTTAAAAAGACTTATAAATAAGTAGTACTTAGGAGACTTAGAACTAAAAGACTAGGCTAAGCTTTAAGACCTATAGCTTAGACTAAACTATTAAGAGGAGCTTTTTACCTAATAATTTAAACTACTATATAAAGTTACTAAGTAAAAGCTATATTAAATTAAGTATATATTAAAGAATATAAAAAACTAGGTAAATATTTATTATTTTACTATATAAGTTAAGTAACTAGCTTATATAGTAAAAGAACTAAAATCCTAGTATCTTACCTTAGTTTATAATAAGATAGATTTAAATCTTATAGCTAAATATACCTAACTAATAGCTTATACTAGCTATATAAGATAGCTAAAAAATCTTATATTTTACTAAGAAGGCTAAAAAAGAAATATTCTTTATAGTAAATAAAAATATCTTATAATATCTAAACTATAAAAAACTAAAGATAAGCTAATACTTACTTATAAGGTAACCAGATCTAAGTTACCTTCTAGCTAGTAATAAAATAAGTAAATAAAGTGTTACTAGAAACTACTTACCTATTTCTTATAAAAAAATACTATAAACACTATAAAAAACACTAGCCTTTCTAAAGAAAAAAAAAGACAAAAGCTTATTTTATACCCTCTATATAAAATAAGGAACCTATAAAGAAAACCTTCTTAGGACTTTAGAAATTTATAGCTAGTTTATTAATATATACCTAAGAATTTTAGTAATAATACCTAAAAGTATATAGACGTTTTAGTATTTAATAACTATAGAGATATTAACCTTAAGTAATATTTTTAGCTATAGAAAAATAGATATATAGTTATAGACACCTTTTACTTAGTAGATAATAGCTTTAGTAATTTAAAAAAAGTTCTATAATTTATATTATTATTAAATTTACTATTAAGAGAATTTATTAATTTTATCTCTAGCCTATAATT